>NC_084615.1:78731908-78876908 GCF_033978795.1 Nerophis ophidion
GCTAACTATGGATTCTGATGCGTCATCTATGTTGCTGCTCCTCGATCTTAGCGCTGCTTTCGATACCGTCGATCATAATATTTTATTAGAACGTATCAAAACACGAATTGGTATGTCAGACTTAGCCCTGTCTTGGTTTAACTCTTATCTTACTGATAGGATGCAGTGTGTCTCCCATAACAATGTGACCTCGGACTACGTTAAGGTAACGTGTGGAGTTCCCCAGGGTTCGGTCCTTGGCCCTGCACTCTTCAGCATCTACATGCTGCCGCTAGGTGACATCATACGCAAATACGGTGTTAGCTTTCACTGTTATGCTGATGACACCCAACTCTACATGCCCCTAAAGCTGACCAACACGCCGGATTGTAGTCAGCTGGAGGCGTGTCTTAATGAAATTAAACAATGGATGTCCGCTAACTTTTTGCAACTCAACGCCAAAAAAACGGAAATGCTGATTATCGGTCCTGCTAGACACCGAACTCTATTTAATAATACAACTCTAACATTTGACAACCAAACAATTAAACAAGGCGACACGGTAAAGAATCTGGGTATTATCTTCGACCCAACTCTCTCCTTTGAGGCACACATTAAAAGCGTTACTAAAACGGCCTTCTTTCATCTCCGTAATATCGCTAAAATTCGCTCCATTCTGTCCACTAAAGACGCTGAGATCATTATCCATGCGTTTGTTACGTCTCGCCTCGATTACTGTAACGTATTATTTTCGGGTCTCCCCATGTCTAGCATTAAAAGATTACAGTTGGTACAAAATGCGGCTGCTAGACTTTTGACAAGAACAAGAAAGTTTGATCACATTACGCCTGTACTGTATATACCTATATATACATATATACATACATATATACCTATACTGTATATACCTTTATATACATATATACATACATATATACCTATACTGGCTCACCTGCACTGGCTTCCTGTGCACTTAAGATGTGACTTTAAGGTTTTACTACTTACGTATAAAATACTACACGGTCTAGCTCCATCCTATCTTGCCGATTGTATTGTACCATATGTCCCGGCAAGAAATCTGCGTTCAAAGGACTCCGGCTTGTTAGTGATTCCCAAAGCCCAAAAAAAGTCTGCGGGCTATAGAGCGTTTTCCGTTCGGGCTCCAGTACTCTGGAATGCCCTCCCGGTAACAGTTCGAGATGCCACCTCAGTAGAAGCATTTAAGTCTCACCTTAAAACTCATTTGTATACTGTAGCCTTTAAATAGACTCCCTTTTTAGACCAGTTGATCTGCTGTTTCTTTTCTTTTTCTTCTATGTCCCACTCTCCCGTGTGGAGGGGGTCCGGTCCGATCCGGTGGCCATGTACTGCTTGCCTGTGTATCGGCTGGGGACATCTCTGCGCTGCTGATCCGCCTCGACATCTCTGCGCTGCTGATCCGCCTCCGCTTGGGATGGTTTCCTGCTGGCTCCGCTGTGAACGGGACTCTCGCTGCTGAGTTGGACCCGCTTTGGACTGGACTCTCGCGACTATGTTGGATCCATTGTGGATTGAACTTTCACAGTATCATGTTAGACCCGCTCGACATCCATTGCTTTCCTCCTCTCTAAGGTTCTCATAGTCATTATTGTCACAGACGTCCCACTGGATCATTATTGTCACCGATGTCCCACTGGGTGTGAGTTTTCCTTGCCCTTATGTGGGCCTACCGAGGATGTCGTGGTGGTTTGTGCAGCCCTTTGAGACACTAGTGATTTAGGGCTATATAAGTAAACATTGATTGATTGATTGATATTAAAACAGATGACAGCCAAATGGACCTTGCTGTTTTATTTTCAATGAAACAATTGAAAGTTCGTACTCATATAGTAGTACAGTTGTTATTAGTGAGAATATACTTATTTTAAGGTAGTTTTGAGTTATTTGAGGTTAGACCTACATTTCATTCATTGACATCCTTCAGCAAAAATCAACAGGAAGTTGGCGCTTACCCCTTCAAAACAAAAGTTTTGTAAAAACCCGTCACCTTTTTTCAAACATTATCTCCTCTGAGCGCGTTTGTTGTGTCGGCTTCAAACTACCACAGGAGAGAGATTGAACCCTTCTGATTAAAAGTTGACGAAATAGTTTTTCTAACTGCTCCGGTTTTGATTTTACGAGCCTTCAAAGAACTCGCTGCGCTGATGCTGCTGCGGTCTCAAGATGGCCGCTTAAAAGCAGGAAGCACCAGCGTGACCACACCATGCAGAGAAGGTACGTAGTGTGCAGGTAAAGATATGTTGACTGGGTGAAAGAAGGAGGCGCCAGCTTGACTCCAGGATACAGAGAAGGTAGGTAATGTGCAGATAAAGATATGTTGTCTGGGTGATGGCAGGAAGCACCAGTGTGTATGGGTGAAAGAAAGAGGCACCAGTGTGACCCCAGGATGCAGGGAAGGTAGGTAATGTGCAGGTAAAGATATGTTGTATGGGTGATGGCAGGAAACACCAGCATGTATGGGTGACAGAAAGAAGCACCAGTGTGACCCCAGGATGCAGGGAAGGTAGGTAACGTGCACGTAAAGATATGTTGAATGGGTAAAGGACGGAAACACCAGCAAAAGTCGGTCCCGTCCATCGCTGCATGCAGTTTTAATTTGACTTGTTTTGGAAAGTCTTGACAAGCCAAATTTTCTTGTTCTATTGGGAGATAATTTTGCTTATTTTAAATAAAATACCCCTAATGTTTGCTTTTTTGTTTTGTTTTTGAACACTGACTTTTTGCTGTGTAGTTGAGTGTTTTGTTACCAGGTAGGTCCTTGAGGCTGTCAATGATCTCCAGTCTTCTCTTTTGCAGGGAGAGCCTGTCTTCACTCATCATCAGGCCGAACATCATGAGGGCAACAAACTGACTGGTGTACGCCTGCGCCACACACAGAGGAACATTTATTTGTTTTAGCATCTTTATTAGGGGTGGGCAAATTAATGCGTTAATTACGCGTTAACTCATCAATCTATTAACGCCGACAATTATTTTATCGCACATTTGCGTATGTTGTTTACATGCTTTTATTTTGTTAACGCCTTTTCTTAACAAGATGGCGTCGCCCGGCGTGGAGGGGCTCTTGGTAAAGATGGAACATTTGGCAAAAATACCGGACAATTCTGCAAATGTCCTGGCTGGCTTACAGCGTGGTCACTCCGGGATCACTTACGACCGCCAGACAATTCTGGATGTGGATAGATCGGGCCGTTTTGGACTGAATGAGGCGTGCTTGCTAGAGCGGCTAGCTAGCATGGGAATACTTTGCCGGCTACATCCAGCGGCCTGTGAAGCAGCGGAGTATATGTGTTGTCTGTCTATTTATGAATAATGCAGACCAGGAGTGTTGGCTGACTTCTTAACGTTTGCTTTCAGAGCGTGCATATCACAACATACAAGATGTCGTCATGGCGACACAACCTATACCGGGCTACCACTCCTGTTGCATGCTGGGTAGGGTAGTTCTTTTTTCCCCTGGCTCATAACATCACAATATAGTACCATGTATATGATGCCTTCAGTTTATCAAAGCACCAAGCAAACAATCGGAAAATTCCCATCATATCAATTCCTAGATATGGTCATAATTATTTTAAGTGCACTACGCAGAATAAACACAACATTATTAATATTGCTACTACGGATAATTTGATCCAAAATCCCCTAAAACAGCCCACTACCTATAATATAGGTTTTTTAAACATAATAAAAAAAAATGTTTCTGCTGTTACCTCAGAAATTGCCTGTTCAGATGTTATGATTGTGGCTCAGAGATTTGTATGTAGATTATATTTATTTTCCAGAACAAACAGGATAACTTAAATACCCTGGCAGTGGCAATAAGCTTAAATGTTTGTATTTACAATTTTGGAGTTGATTTTCATCAAATATGCTATTTAACTGCTACTGTTTAACAAGGACTGATTGTGTTTGCACAACAAATGTTTTGGCGCTTTTGTTCATGTGGGAGAATATTCCAATAAAGGTGCACTACACACTACTTTTGAATTCATTATTGGGCTTTGCGTATACAATGCAGTTAATCACGATTAATCGGAGAAATAGTGCGATTAACTTCAATTAAAATTTTTAATCGTTGCCCAGCCTTAATATATATATATAACTTGATGGATTTTTTTGAAGGGAAGAAAGTGGGATCTCAGTGGTATACCTTGGTACTTGCTACTCCAATCTCGGGCCCAGCATTAATGTGGACTCCACAGTCTGTCACCCTGCAAATGGAGCTGCCCACAGTGTTGGTTATACCCACTGTGAGAGCACCTCTGTCCTTACAGTAACGTAAGGCCATCAAGGTGTCTGCTGTCTCTCCTGATGGTACAACCAGATAAAGGTTACAAATGCATCACGACATAGCGTGCAGGAATGCTGGGACGGCTGTCACCTGACTGGCTGATGAAGAAGCTGACGTCATCTCTGAAAACTGGTGTATTGCGGTCCAGGAAGTCGCTCGCCAGTTCCACCATGACAGGCAGTTCTGTCAGCTCTTCCAGGATCTGTCTGGTCTGAAAACGTTGGAGGGCAAAGTAAACTCATCGCTTCCACCATAAACGTTTATTATTCTCACAAACTTTGACGATCACCCTCTACTCACAGCAACAGCAGCATGGAAACTCGTGCCACAGCCAATCAGGATTAGCCTTCTGCAGCGTTTGATTTCCTTCAGGTGGTCCTTCAGTCCTCCGAGAATCACTAAGAAGGTGGTAAAGGTAGTAGGTGTATTACAGTACTATATGTGCAATTCCCAGGGGAGACATAAAGAGAATATTTTGCTTACCAGTGTTGGAGTCAAAACAAATTCGACCTCTCATCGTGTTCACTACTGACTCTGGCTGCTCAAAGATCTCTTTCTGCATGAAGGAATCAAAGTTTCCTGCAAAAAGTGTAGAAATACATTAATACTACATAAATAGCTTCTACACAGTCTAAATATAAATTGATCAAGTACATCAACACATGTACATGTACACATTTGTTACTAAAACGGCCTTCTTTCATTTCTGTAATATCGCTAAAATTCGCTCCATTTTGTCCACAAGCGACGCTGAGATCATTATTCATGCGTTTGTTACAACTCGTCTCGATTACTGTAACGTATTATTTTCGGGTCTCCCCATGTCTAGCATTAAAAGATTACAGTTGGTACAAAATGCGGCTGCTAGACTTTTGACAAGAACAAGAAAGTTTGATCACATTACGCCTGTACTGTATATACCTTTATATACATATATACATACATATATACCTATACTGTATATACCTTTATATACATATATACATACATATATACCTATACTGTATATACCTTTATATACATATATACATACATATATACCTATACTGTATATACCTTTATATACATATATACATACATATATACCTATACTGTATATACCTTTATATACATATATACATACATATATACCTATACTGTATATACCTTTATATACATATATACATACATATATACCTATACTGGCTCACCTGCACTGGCTTCCTGTGCACTTAAGATGTGACTTTAAGGTTCTACTACTTACGTATAAAATACTACATACAATACTAAATAGCTCCATCCTATCTTGCCGATTGTATTGTACCATATGTCCCGGCAAGAAATCTGCATTCAAAGAACTCTGGCTTATTAGTGATTCCCAAAGCCCAAAAAAAGTCTGCAGCCTTTAGAGCGTTTTCTATTCGGGCTCCAGTACTCTGGAATGCCCTCCCGGTAACAGTTATGGATGCTACCTCAGTAGAAACATTTAAGTCCCATCTTAAAACTCATTTGTATACTTTAGCCTTTAAAAAGACCCCATTTTACAACCAGTTGATCTGCCGTTTCTTTTCTTTTCTTGTGGAGGGGGGGGGGGCACAGATCCGGTGGCCACCATGGATGAAGTACTGGCTGTCCAGAGTCGGGACCCAGGGTGGACCGCTCGCCTGTGTATCGGTTGGGGACATCTCTGCGCTGCTGACCTGTCTCCCGCTCGGGATGGACTACTGCTGGCCCCACTATAGACTGGACTATCACTATTATGTTGGATCCACTATGGACTGGACTTTCACAATAATATACTAGACCCACTCGACGTCCATTGCATCCGAGGGTGGGGGTCACCCACATCTGCGGTCCTCTCCAAGGTTTCTCATAGTCGTTCACAATGGCATCTCACTGGGTTGTGAGTTTTATTTAAGTCTCACCTTAAAATTTATCCGTATACTCTAGCCTTTAAATAGACCTCCTTTTTAGACCAGTTGATCTGCCGCTTCTTTTCTTTTTTCTCCTATGTCCCCCCCTCCCTTGTGGAGGGGGTCCGGTCCGATGACCATGGATGAAGTACTGGCTGTCCAGAGTCGAGACCCAGGATGGACCGCTCGCCTGTGTATCGGTTGGGGACATCTCTACGCTGCTGATCCGCCTCCACTTGAGATGGTTTCCTGTGGACAGGACTCTCGCTGCTGTCTTGGATCCGCTTGAACTGAACTCTCGCGGCTGTGTTGGAGCCACAATGGATTGAACTTTCACAGTATCATGTTAGACCCGCTCGACATCCATTGCTTTCGGTCCCCTAGAGGGGGGGGTTGCCCACATCTGAGGTCCTCTCCAAGGTTTCTCATAGTCAGCATTGTCACTGGCGTCCCACTGGATTTGAATTCTCCCTGCCCACTGGGTGTGAGTTTTCCTTGCCCATTTGTGGGTTCTTCCGAGGATGTTGTAGTCGTAATGGTTTGTGCAGTCCTTTGAGACATTTGTGATTTGGGGCTATATAAATAAACATTGATTGATTGATTGAACAAAGGTGATGCTCATGCATGGTTAATTTTGTGCACAAGTAAAAAAAAAACCATACACTTTGTCTTGAATTGAAACAAATATATATATATATATATATATATATATTTTATTTTTCACTAAAGAAGGGTTGGGTGAATGCACATATGAAACTGGTGGGGTTCGGTACCTCCAACAAGGTTAAGAACCACTGGACTAGACGTATAAGATTTCATGGGATTTATGGATTAGGAGTGAGAGATAGTTTGGTAAAGGTATAGCATGTTCTATATGTTATAGTTATTTGAATGACTCTTACCATAATATGTTAGGTTAACATAGCAGTTGGTTATTTATGCCTCATATAACCTACACTTATTCAGCCTGTTGTTCACTATTCTTTATGTATTTTAAATTGCCTTTAAAATGTCTATTCTTGGTGTTGGATTTTATCAAATACATTTCCCCAAAAAATGCGACTTATACTCCAATGCGACTTATATGTTTTTTTCCTTCTTTATTTTGCATTTTCGGCAGGTGCGACTTATACTCCGGAAAAATACGGTAGTTTTCAAAGCATTCATTCAAAGATTTTACATGTCTTATTTTGTCTCAAACTGGTAACTGACCTTTCATGATCTGCTGCAGCTCCATTTTAAGGGTCTTGATGGCCCGAACAGGGTCTTCACCTGCCTGCCGGTTCATCCTGTGGATGGAAAGTTGCCCTCCTCTCACCACAGCAATGTCATCGTCCTCCAGGTACAACACCTTGTTGGTGTGCTCGATAATGGCGCTGTCAGTCAAGGAGGAAACAGTGTTCACAAAGGGAGTGCAACATAAAGTGATGTGTTTTTATGTATGGTTTATATAAAAGGACTTTCACCTGGCATCAGAGGCAAAGTAATACTCCACAGCCCTGCCATCCCCTACAGCGTTAATATCGCTGTCTTGGCGGTTATGGTCGTTCTTTTCCTTGATGTCTTCCTTTAGGAGAGCTGTGGGGTTAACAAACAAGGTCAGAAATGAGTCCCAAAAATTGATATGTGAACAATTCTTCCTCTGAGCTTCCACATGTAAAAAAGGGTCATTGTATTTAATGTTAAGATAAGCTAAGAAATCCTGAAAATGACCTTTTTACTTTTTGAAGGACTATCTAGCAAAATAACTAGAAAGGCAAGTCTTCCAAGCAGAGGATTGAAGAAGATCCAGTGTTGTGAAAAAATTAGCTGCTTCATAAAAAAAAAAAAGCAAGCCGTTGCCTTATCAGATAGTAATGGATGGGTTTTGATGACATTTTCAGGAAATGTCCAAAATAGGTCCTGGAACAAGTGCTTCGGTAGTGTTTTTTTTAATTATTCTTCATATATGAGCTTGTCCAAGTACGGGTAACACATTTTCTGAGAAAGTTCTAGCAGACACTGCTCTAAGTTGTGCCCACAATGGTGACGACAAAGGAAGTGGACCGTGTCTTAAAGGGGAACATTATCAGCAGACCTATGTAAGCGTCAATATATACCTTGATGGTGCAAAAAAAAGACCATCTATTTTTTTAACCGATTTCCGAACTCTAAATGGGTGAATTTTGGCGAATTAAACGCCTTTCCGTTTATCGCTCTGGAGGCGATGACGTCAGAATGTGACGTCGCCGAGGTAACACACCCACCATTTTCATTTTCAACACATTACAAACACCGGGTCTCAGCTCTGTTATTTTCCGTTTTTTTGACTATTTTTTGGAACCTTGGAGACATCTTGCCTGGTGGGTGTGTTGTCGGAGGGTGTAACAACACTAACAGGGAGGGATTCAAGTTGCACCACTGGCCCCAAGATGCCAAAGTGTCTGCCGCCAGACCCCCATTGAATGTGCCAGAGTGTCTCCACATTTGACCGACGATGCTAAGGCAGACATGGCACAGAGATGTATGGATAACCTGCAGATGCATTTGCAACGATAGTCAACGAAATCACAAAGGTGAGTTTTGTTGATGTTGACTGCCAGCTAATCGATACTAACATGCTACGCTAATCGATGCTAACATGCTATTTACTGGTGGTGCTAAAGCAGACATGGCACAGAGATGTATGGATAACCTGCAGATGCATTTGCAACTATATTACGTTTCCTTCCACCCACATTTAATGCGAAACAAACACTTACCAATTGACGGATTTAAGTTGATCCAGTGTCAAAAGATGCGAAAGTCCTGATCGTTTGGTCCGCACATTTTACCGGCGATGCTAACGCAGCTATTCGACCATGCTATGGCTACGAATAGCGTCAATAGCTATTCGCTCAATAGCTTCAGTTTCTTCTTCAATACTTTCATACTCCAACCATCTGTTTCAATACATGTGTAATCTGTTGAATCGCTTAAGTCGCTGAAATCCGAGTTTGAATCCGAGCTAATGTCGCTATATCTTGCTGTGGTATTCCCATTGTTTGTTTACATTGGCAGCACTGTGTGACGTCACAGGGAAATGGATAGTGGCATCGCAAATAGCGAAAATAAGGCACTTTAAAGCTTTATTTAGGGATATTACGAGACCGGTAAAATTTTGAAAAAAACTTCAAAAAATACAACAAGCCACTGGGAACTGATTTTTATTGTTTTTAACCCTTTTGAAATTGTGATAATGTTCCCCTTTAAAAACATGCCAGCGCTGGCAATGCGAGAGTGGATACTTGATTTGTAAAATGATTCAAGATTGGTTGATATTTCGGTTGTTGAATGTATTGTTTTTTCGGCTGATTATATACAACACTAACCAAAACCGCAACTTATTTTCAGCAGTATTTTTTATCTATTTATTTATGTTTACCCTGTTATGTTTTTTCTCTCCAGCTTCAATTCCGTTTAAGACACCCCTGTGGGCACATTTTTTTTTAGTAAACCAGACTTAAAGTGGGCGCGACTTAGCTGCAGCTAGACTTACTTGCATTTTCTCAGAACACCAGGCCTAGCCAAGATTAAATGATGGATTTTTTTAATGGGCAAAATATGTTGTTTTTAATGACACAGCATCTCAACTTCAAACTTTTGGCAACCTTAAACAAGACACTAAGCACTGGAACAGACCTACAAATTAACATAGAAATGAATAAATTAAAAAAATGGTTTGCTAAAAACAGGCTATCCTTGAATCTCAGTAAAACTAAAATAATGCTATTTGGTAACAGTAGAAAGGAGCATCAGACACAAATACAAATTGATGGAATAGATATCGAAAGGGTAAAAGAAACCAGATTTTTGGGAGTATTAATAGATGATAAAATGAACAAGAAATCTCATATACAAAACATACAACATAAGGTGGCAAAAATTATTTCAATAATGAATAAAGCAAAATACGTCCTGGGCCAAAAATCACTTTATATTCTCTACTGCTGGCTAGTGTTACATATCTGAGTTATTGTGCAGAAATATGGGGAAACAACTACAAATGTGCGCTACATTCGTTAACTGTGTTACAAAAAAGATCGATTAGAATAATACACAATGTTGGATATAGAGAACATACAAACCCTTTATTTATTGACACAAAAATATTAAAGCTCGATGACTTGATAGAATTGCAAACAGCTAAATTGATGTACAAAGTAAATTATAACCTGCTAGCAAAGAATGTACAACAATTCTTCTCAACTAAAGAGGAGAAATATAACCTCAGAGGAAAATCTAACTTAAAACATTTGTATGCACGTACAACACTTAAAACTTTTAGCATATCAGTATGTGGAATTAAATGATGGAATGGATTAAGTAAAGAAGTTAAACATTGTACTGATATGATCCACTTTAAGAGGATGTTTAAATTAATAGTGCTTACAAAGTACAAAGAAGAAGTATTATGAAAAACACTTTCAAACTTATTGAAAATAAGATATTCTTCATCTCAGTATGTTAATAATGACTGAAATAATTAAGTACATGTTAGAAAACTGCTGTGTTAATCACTCATAGATGTCATTTTGCTATTTTGATATTTTGCTGTAAAGGTCAGTGAATGAATGTTTATATTGTGGGCGCTCTGAAGTGGAAAAGGGGGAGGATTAAATAAGCTTTGCTTCTTCCTACTCCTTTTCGGACATGATGTATTGTGTATTGCAAAATGATGAATTTAACTGATGTATAATGTTGTATGTATGTCATGTTCCAAATAAACTAAGAAAAGAAAGAACATACTTTAATGCAAAGTTATTACCATCCAAGCTCAATCGGATTATTCCCCTTTAACTATAGTCTTTTTTATACAATCAAACAAGATTAAAAAAGAGAAAAAAAGATTTGCAACATTCTCTTACCATCATTTACTTTTTTTGCACCATGACTTTACTTATAGTAAGCAATCTTATCATTCAGCAAACCAGTAGAGTACCGGTCAATCCTTTTTAATAAGATTCAAAACCTGAATCATTACCCCTTTCATCACAGCTGGTGTGGTTGTCAATCTGTCCTGGTACTTTTTGTTTTAAAAAAAACTTCATAATATTAATGTTTGCATTCGTCACAAGCTCAGGCGTTCCCTATTCAGCGGAAAGTTCCGGTAGGCTGACGCAGGCCAACTACTCAGCTGCACTATGGTACTGCACATTCATTTCAAGGTATTTTTTTTATTCCCTGCTCAAAAGTAAAAGTTAGGTTGGTGGCTTTTCAGAAAACCCCTTAACGCCGACCAGGCCTCCAAGTCTTCTTCTGTAATATTTAGGCAGACTTCGATTGTGTGATATCAGGGAGTAGTCTGTTTTCGGTTTGTCATCTGTACAGGTCAAATATATCTTAAATAGAGGGCAAGAGGCACTAAAAGGTTTATCCAGCACATAAATTGACACACCCTAGCTTGCTGTGTCCTCACCCCGGTGCGACTGTAGTAACACTGTTTTGGACTTTGAACGGGTGTCACCAGTTACTTTGGAAAAAACTGCTGGGATACGGTCTGTGTACAGACAAGGCAAACATGCAACTGCAAATTGAAAAAGTATGAAATAATGCAGTTCACAGACCGATATAATTAATTTAATAACTTGTGATTAAGAGCTATACAAATAACATTTGATTGATTGATTGATCATTGTGCAGTCGTACAGCTGTCGTTTTTAACTCTGGTTTTGCCTGATAGACTGAGCCCGGGAAGCGCATTCTTTGATGGAAGACAATGTTTTTTCCAGAAATGTTTCCTTGAAATAGCTGGCAGCGCTCCTTTCTCAGAAGTTTTCACAATGGATTATAAAAGAATGGCAGCACAATTGCACAGAGAGCGGCTACTCAAAATATATTTAAAAGCTCATTCCTTTCCACATGTAGTTACTACCAACCACACTCGTTTTTCAAGACGTACAACTCTTCAGGGTAGAAAGGTGGATGTTTCTTTAACAACTTTAAAGCCCTTTCTTTGTTGATGAGGGGATTTGGACTCAATGTGTACTTTTAAATTGGGTCACAGAACAACAAAGGAACTTTTTGTATGGGGCGCCGGACTTTGGCAGATCCGTCATAGATCCTGTTCTGTCTCCCTGTAATGTTTGTCTGACCTTGAATGGGGAGCAGGCCTTTGAGAAACTAGAGATTTAGGGCTATATAAATAAACATTGATTGATTAATTGATTGAGTGATTGTGCTGAAAATTTTAATTTCCCCTCGGCGATTAATAAAGTATGTCTGATTCTGATTCAGGAAACACTGATACAAATTATTTAAAATATTATTATTAACATTATCATTATTAGTTTTATATCACTATTTTTCAGGATTTCTGCTTTCATTTTTGCTGGTTCATTCACCAGAGCCCACCTGGTCCACCAGGGTTAAGCTAATGTGTCTTTTGTAGTTATTTGGCCAGTTTCTCTTCTCTTAACAAGAAAATCATTGTCATTATTTTGATATCTATACATATAAATATAATGTGATATCAATATTCATTTTAAATGCATTCATTCTTCAGAGGGACAATAGACTCACAGCAAAAAAAAATTCAAATTCATGTTAAATAACCTTGGTTGCCCTCAGAGTGCCGCTTGTAACCGTGAATAATTTATGAATAGAAATGTATAGGAATTCTCCTCATGAAATGATTATACAATTACCTATGCATTCGATTAGAAATGTATGATAATTATATATGTGTTGCAATATTATATAATAACAAAGTGTAAAAGATATGCAATTGCATGAAATACATGCTTCTCAGCAGGCACAAAACATTAAAAGAAAGCAGAGAACTTGTTGAATTAGGTACCGACATTGAGCAACTCTAAACTAACGTTAGAAAAACATGCTTTGTGATTACGTTTAATCAATGTTGGGTTCTGACGTTGATTTGACTCTTGAAATTTGGTCATTTCCCAACCAAAACGTGGCTCCGACAATGGACATCGACGTCCCAATTACAATTATAACTATTTTGCAAAGTTGTTTTGAAGTCAGTTTTAAAGGAAAATTGTATCAATGTATTGTGCCTGCTGGAATGTTTTCAGTCAAAATGGAAAGAATACATTTAGTAAAAAAAAGATCAAGTACTTTAGTGACTCATTACTTCAAGGCTATTGCGGGCCACATTAAATTATTTGGCGGGCTAGATCTGGCCACTGGGCATTGATTTTGACGCCTGTTTGTCTAGATGTAGCTGAACAACATCATTGCTTATATTCTAATGTCCAATAGTTTATGTACGCCAGACCTGGGCAAATTAAGGCCCAGGGGCCACATTCGGCACGTTAAGCTTTTCAATCTGGCCCGCCGGACATTCCCAAATAATTTTTTGGGATCAATAAGATGGAAACTGCAGCTGCCATGATGATGTTTTTAAATGACCGTAATTCTTGAACTATACAAAGTATTTCAATGGTTGGAATCTGCGCTTTTGGATGATATACCAGTTACTATGGTTAACTAATTAGTTACTATGGTCATGTACGTCACAGCACCTCAAATGAGGCACCAAGCAATGTGGTCGGGAAGTGTTTCCACAGACGCGGAAGGAGCTTTTTTCAACAAAGTTCTAAAGCTTAGTTAAATATCAGGTTGTAGGCGGGTTTATTTTGTACCCTTCGCGTTCATATTCCACTGCTTGTTGCATTTTTGTTGTGTTTCTCTTGATTGTAAATATGTCGATCGAAAAGCGGTGTGACATTCATATTTTGTCAATATTCAGTATTTTATCGTTCATAGAAAAAATGTAAAATTCCATTATGTTTTTTAAGACGTTCTGTCATAACGTTTTTAGCATTCTATCAGACATTATTGTGAAGTTTTGTATTAGTGTCCCTAAAAATAGATATACCGGCCCCCAGACACAATTTTTTCTCTAAATGTAGCCCCCGATTCAAAATTATTGCCCAGCCCTGATGTACGCCATTGGGCAGTATGCTAATACAGGAAGTGTATCAAAAATCTTCCTACACTTTGGCTGTAGGGGCACAGTATATTTGATCAGAGAGCTGTTTCTATCGTTTTGTACCGCTTGTGTGGCTTAACAAGGTAACAATCCTCGATAGTGCTTGCTTTGTGCAGGTGTACCTAATTGAAGTGTATGAGGAGGACCTAAGAGTTCAACGTGGCAGACAAAGTGAGGAATTGTACTCACCACCCTTGTACTGGACGGGGATGTGTTCAGTTGACAGCTCATGCTCGCTTCGTACACCAATGAGCAACGGACTTCCTCTCCTGTTGGCAAGCAGAGAGGTTGAAGATAGGAGAAGATTATTAGCTTTACAGGAAGGGGTCTCAAACACGTAGCCCGCACCTTAATATGAAAATTTAATGTTGGTGCGGCCAGCAAGTTTTATATGTATGGCGCTTTACAGCATCATACTTG
Organism: Nerophis ophidion; assembly: GCF_033978795.1. NCBI lineage: Eukaryota > Metazoa > Chordata > Actinopteri > Syngnathiformes > Syngnathidae > Nerophis > Nerophis ophidion. The sequence goes on from NC_084615.1 coordinate 78,746,508, forward strand.
TATACCCTCGATTTTTCTGGGAGACTCCCAATTTTCAGGGCCCCCGTATAAACAACTTTAACTCTGTTACAAATATGTGCCTCACTGTGAACCCGCACCAAACAAGAATGACAAACACATTTTGGGAGAACATCTGCAACGTAACACAACAGAACAAATACCCAGAGTCCCATGCAGCCCTAACTCTTCTGGGCTACAATATTCACCCCCGCCCACTGCAACCTTGCCCCTTATAGTAGCCCGGAAAAGTTGGGGATGCATTTGATTCTGGGTATTTGTTGGCAAGAGTTGGCAAGTATGTTGCTACGGCTGGAAAGCCATTCAAAGAAGGTTAATTCATTAAAAAGTGCATGTTAGATTTTTAAAGAAATCTTTGCCTGCGGCCCAGCCTCACCCAGTTTCTGCATCCAGTGGCCCCCAGGTATATTGAGTTTGAGACCTTTGCTTTAAAACATAGTCTTTTTTGGTTTATCAACTGTCCAGTCTTAACACAAACTTGCCCCTCCTATTATCAACCAAATATTAAAGTCATAAATGTTTCCAACTGATTCTACAGTTCCCCACATCCCTATTGAGCTTTGTTCAGAGTTCCTGGTAACACAGTTTTCTGATTGGCTACTAATTAAATCCTGTTTCTGATTGGCAGTGGGGGTGACAAAGGTGCAGCTGTATTTCACCAGAAAGGTAAACACAGCATCCATCTAAACTAAAACACTTCATGTCAAGTTATTCAAGAACACAAAACCCCATGAGGACCTCTCCCCCTCCCTTGTAGTATTTGTAGGGCTGTATCAGCCTTGTCTCTCTCTCTCTCTCTCGCTCTATAGTTAAGAGTCCTACGGGTCTCGGCTCTACTGACGCAAGCCGGCTGGTTGTTTTAAGGGGTGTGGGGCTTGAAGTGAGGCTTGCAAACAGAAACATGTGGTCGTCATCCAGTACAATATTTACCCTGAGGGAGGGAAGAAAGGGGAAGCCAATGGATGACAGAAAAGTGAGATGTGTTGTTGGAAAAAGAGACAGGAGAACAATAGAGTGAGATCAAATTGAAAACAAGTTTGAAAATAGATCTTTGAAGACCAAAACAACAGGTGCCGAGTAGCTATACAAACTAGCCTATGCTTATTTATACTTTCTTTTGGCATCCAGCGTCTCACGCTTCTGCCGATCGTGAAGAGAATAGGAAAGACTTTAGACCAGTGTGATCAGATTGTAAGAATAGTAGCAAAACGGTAAATTCTCTGTTAATATATACAGTACAATCCAAAAGTTTGGACACACCTTCACATTTCAATTTATTTTCATGACTATTTACATTGTAGATTGTCACTGAAGGCATCAAAACTATGACACCTGTGAAGTGAAAAGCCTTTCAGGTGACTACGTCTTGAAGCTCATCGAGAGAATGCCAAGAGTGTGCAAAACGGTAATCGGAGCAAAGGGTGGGCTTTTTGAAGGAACAATAATATAAAACATGTTTTCAGTTATTACACCTTTTTTTGTTAAGTACATAACTCCACATGTGTTCATTCATAGTTGTGATGAACTGAACTCTCGCGGCTGTGTTGGAGCCATTATGGATTGAACTTGCACAGAATCATGTTAGACCCGCTCGATATCCATTGCTTTCGGTCCCCTAGAGAGGGGGGGGGGGTTGCCCACATCTGAGGTCCTCTCCAAGGTTTCTCATAGTCAGCATTGTCACTGGCGTCCCACTGGGTGTGAGTTTTCCTTGCCCTTTTGTGGGTTCTTCCGAGGATGTTGTAGTCGTAATGATTTGTGCAGTCCTTTGAGACATTTGTGATTTGGGGCTATATAAATAAACATTGATTGATTGATTGATTGATGCCTTCAGTGACAATGTACAATGTAAATGTCATGAAAATAAAGAAAACCCATTGAATGTGAAAAGGGTGTCCAAAGTTTTGGCCTGTACAGTATATATATATATATATATATATATATATATATATATATATATATATGAAATATAATCATCCATTTTCAAAGATTTCAGATTACCAGAAGCACAAACTTCCCTGCTGATACCAGTACAAATGTAGGCTATGACCTTACATTGAAAAACATCCACTGTTATTACAGGAGAGTATCCCCAATAAAAATAAAAGAGTGGTAAAATATTTTTTACTCAATTTAGGACATTTATTAAGACAATATGTGCTCTTTGTAGACTTACTTTCAGAGTAACATGAACCTAGACTGCTTTTTAAGATGTACACTGACTAACACATGTTTCATTTCCATATTAGTGTCCTTTGACACAAATAAATAGTTGCTAAATGTGTGGGGCAGTGACGTGCAGTCAGGGGAGGCAGGTGAGGCAGTGCCTCATGTGCCATCATGGAAAGAAAAAAAATGTAAAAGAAAAAAAATTAATTAAATTGTTATATGCCGCGACCCCAAAAGGGAATATGTGGTAGGAAATGGATGGATGATAATAATAATAATAATAATGGATTAGATTTATATTGCGCTTTTCTATTGTTAGATACTTAAAAATGCTCACAGAGAAGTGGGAACCCATCATTCATTCACACCTGGTGGTGGTAAGCTACATCTGTAGCCACAGCTGCCCTGGGGTAGACTGACGGAAGCGTGGCTGCCAGTTTGCCACCAATCATTCATTCATCTTTCATTCACCAGTGTGAGCGGCACCGGGGGCAAGGGTGAAGTGTCCTGCCCAAGGACACAACGGCAGCAATTTGGATGTTAATAGGTGGGAAGCGAACCTGCAACCCTCAGGTTTCTGGCACGGCCGCTCTACCCACTACGCCATGCCGCCCCCCTGGATGTCATATGCATCCAGTGATTATACTTTATAAAGTTATTTTCCATTTAATTTCACCAGTTTTAGATTATTTTTATTCAAAATTGCTGAATTTTCACATTTGCCGTTCAAATACTGAGAAGAGACTTGCGGTGAGTCGGCAGCCAGTTGAGCCTCACCATGGATTGCGCAATGACTCGGCTAACTGCTGGCTGCTGTGCAGTGAGACTGTATTGCTATATGAATTATATTATACATTTCCATAGCACCTGGGGATAGGTTGATTGGCAACACTAAATGGTCCCTAGTGTGTGGATGTGAGTGTGAGTGTTGTCTGTCTATCTGTGTTGGCCCTGCGATGAGGTGGCGACTTGTCCAGGGTGTACCCCGCCTTCCGCCCGATTGTAGCTGAGATAGGCGCCAGCTCCCCCCGCAACCCCAAAAGGGAATAAGCGGTAGAAAAATGGACGGATGGATGGATTTCCATAGTTTAGTTAGCTGAGGTTATTGTGTACAGTGTATTTTGTCAACAACTGTATGTGTGTAACCTATTTCTTGTGCTGGGCAATCATAAAACGGCTGTGAAGACGCACTGTGTGAGGCACCTGTTCTCCCGCCTCATTGACTTGCGATTACTCGGCTGCAGAATAAGTGACAACAATCTACAGTTAGCAAGTCAAGTGCAGCGGCAGCGATAGTTTATTTTCTCCTCTCCACTGGATTTTTAACATGGAGGATTACATACCGGTATCTAAAATAAAACCGTTTTCTAAACTGGACTTTAAATATAAGCAGGAGCTAAAAGGTTTGCTTCAGACAGTGATATCCATTTTAAAACTGAAGAAAGATAAGGAAGACTTCCATAAACAAGTTATCGATGCTTTTGTTCAGAAGGAGCGGCGCATGGACTTCATTTATAAGTAAAGGTAAGACCATAATAATGTTTTTTTTTATTAAATGTGCTTTTTTGTGTGCTACAGTTTGTATGTGTAGCGGTATAGCTCGGTTGGTAGAGTGGCCGTGCCAGCAACTTGAGGGTTGCAGGTTCGATTCCCGCTTCCGCCATCCTAGTCACTGCCGTTGTGTCCTTGGGCAAGACACTTCACCCACCTGCTCCCGGTGCCACCCACACAGGTTAAAATGTAACTTAGATATTGGGTATCACTATGTAAAGCGCTTTGAGTCACTAGAGAAGAGCGCTATATAAATATAATTCACTTCACTTCACTATGTGTAAAGAATGCTGGTATGAGCTTTTAAACATAACCCGTTAACTGCTGCCAATCAAATGGTGAATAAGATACTCTTTAGGGTTCATATGTTTGCAAATCCGAGTGTGATGAAGTCAGTGCCTCACCAGCCATGAACCTCACCGCACGTCACTGGTGTGGGGTGTAACGTCTTTTGTCAAACACAATACAAATACACTGAAATTGTGTAGTACTTCCCTCAGGCAATTGTGTGACAGTTGAGAAAGACCAGGATAAAGAAAATACATGAGGACTAGAAACATTGTCATTCTCATTGACATTGGGTTGTGAGTTTTTCCCTTGCCCTTCTGTGGGATCTGAACCGAGGATGTCGTGGTGGCTTGTGCAGCCCTTTGAGACACTTGTGATTTATGGCTATATAAATAAACAATGATTGATTGATAGCAGGGCCCAGAAACCATGTAAAATGCCTCAAGGGGGCTGTGAGCTTAATATGTATGTATCGAATGGTATTATTTGGTTCGAGGAAAGTACCCGACCTGCCTGAACTGGTTAAACACTGTTTGAATATAGAATACCTTCCATAACAAAAACCAGAAATAGTGGTTTTTCTAAGAAATGTGTTGAGGTCTACAAAAATGTATAGATCACAGAGAAGCATGGCCGTCCCTAGATACGGTGTACATATGCCCTCAGAATACGGAAGACAATCTGATTGGAAGCTCAGTAGCGATATAGGCTATCTTTTAAAGATACATTAGAACTACACAGGAATCATATCAACAATGGCACTGAAAAGATATTGAATCACAAGTTACCGCCCTTAAGGTCTTTTTTATACCCTTTGTGTCACCATTGCCCTTTGCACCCACTGTCTGCCTCTCCCTTATATGTAACAAATGACTGCAGCAGGAAAGATATAAAATAACACAAAAATGTAATTCTACAGTGATTAAACTGGCAAAATCGGAAACAGGAAACTCTCCATTAATGAGTCACCAACAACTCTGAGCCTGGAGGCCCAAGAGAACCAAAGAAGCTATGTGCAGGAGGGAGAAAAGTCCGGGCCAGATGAAAGAGGGCCTTGGATATTAAACTCTGCTTCCTTCTCGGTTTTTAGGCACCTCTTTAAGCTCACACAAGCATTCAGATTGAAGTTAGTTTACAAAAGTGTGTGCTTATCATCAATCTTACATATTTAAAAAAAACAACAAAAAAAACAAGTGAGCAAAAGGGAAGTGCATCATATTTAGGATCTTTTTACAAGCATGGCTCATCTCAACCTCTTCAATCCACGTGTACTGGATCTTGCAGTGTAATACCAGAGCTATGTGCGTTTTAGTGTGTTGACCAACCTGGCACACACGGCCTCTCCTGGGTAATGGCGGCTTTTAAACACCAGAGCAAAGGCTCCCTCCTAAGACAAGAAGAAGAGAAAGATCACTGAGAGTTTACTTTGAAGTTGCATAAACAAAACAGTAAGAGATAAAGGAGAACTGCATGTTTTTGTAATGTTTCCTATATTTTCACTATACTAATGAGCGACAAGAACATATCTCTTTTTTTTCAATGAATTTTAACTTGTGAATAAACATAAATAAAAGTCAGTTTAGAATGGAGCCAATTGGAGCCATAACGTCATTGCATAAATAAAAATAAACCAATTCAAAAATCGCCAACAATACTCCATTTATATTTCCTGACCTGAATATTAACAAAGTATTAGCAATATTGTTATTACAATTTTTTTTACTATTTTTTTTTTTGCGCATTGTCACAGAGGGAACTTCCTTATGCTGCTCTATTGATATCATGAGCTGGTGAGCTGCTTTCTCGCCGCGGAGCTTGTGAATGTTAATTCTACAGAATATCAGAAATCATGCCTCTCCTGGATATTGAAATGATGTGGACAAACTGAGAAGTTTGACCTGGAAATGGCAAAAAACACCCAAAAAGACACTTCGTTCCACTCCCTTCTTTCTTTGTTTCATCAAAATGGGAATATACCGATTAGGGCTGGGCGATATATCGATATACTCGATATATCGCGGGTTTGTCTCCGTGCGATATAGAAAATGACTATATCGTGATATTCGAGTATACGTTCTCACGCAGTTGCTTTTAGCTGCGGGCATTACACTACAGGCGTTTCTCACTCTTTCTTGTCTCCTTCTCACAGAGACAAACATACGCACCTTCTTAAATATGTCACATACATAAACACCCTCTCGGAGCAGAGAGGTAGTGGCATGGGTAGTAACATTAGCTGGGTGTCTTGACATGGCCTAAAAATATTGAGATATTAAAAAAAGGCCATATTGCCTTTGATATTAGGGCTGGGCAATATGGCCTTTTTTTAATATCTCAATATTTTTAGGCCATGTCACGACACACAATATATATCTCGATATTTTGCATTAGCCTTCTATGAACACCTGATGCATATAATTACACCAGTATGATGATTCTATGTCTCTACATTAAAACATTGTGCATTAATATATGCTCATTTTAAACTTTCAAAGTAAAAAAATAAAATAGGTTTTAATATTTCTCTTTTGGTTTATGCTTTCTATGTGATTTTGGTGTGGTTCCTGTGTATTTTGATCATTTTCATGGTCAAAATCGCGGAAATTCCATGTTTCCTGATCAAAACAATGCAGCAGATGAGAAGTGAGGCAGACACAGACTGTGCCTCCACGGCTACACACAGTGTGTATTGTTGCCACGTGGAAAAGGCAGGTCTTGAGGCAGCAAGTACCTCTGCCTCAAGGTAGGGGGCGATATATTGTCAACTTGCAGTTCAATGCCTCAGCAGTACTCTGACTCGCCACACTGGGAGAAGTGGGGGCGCTCAAGCTAGCAGACACAGGTCTCTCCAGCGGAAGCCAGCATTTTTTTTCTTTTCTTTTTTTTTTAACTGTATTTATAACAAACAAGGCATTTTTATTTGAGTAAGCCAGCGTTTGTGGGTGTTTTTTGTCAGATGCAAAAATATTGTTTAAAATCTTGGACTTAAATTGATTTAAATGAATGTTTCTGCCAATATGGAGGATTAGTGTATCCAAGATTAAAAATACTTCTCTAAACTGGACTTTCAGACATAGTGAATGCGATCATGCAAAGTACGTTTTCATGGACGATAGCTATTGCTGCTTCAGATACAAATACAGAAAGGTAAATTATAGTCACAATACTTGATTTATTTTGTTAAAAGCAAATCAGACCAAAAAGTATTTAATAACAACTTTATCAAATAGTTTTTGGACCCATTTATCATATCATAATATCATTATGATAACGTTTTTTATGAAAGCGAATAACTCCCTTCTTTTTCCTGTAACTCTAATGTGTAACCTAAATCAAAAATGACTAAAGCTGCACATATGAATTTAAGTAAAAAAAAAAAAATTTTTAAGTATGTATGCCTCACCTGGTGTTCAGTTCACCGCACGTCACTGATATATAATATACTGTATATATGTTATGTAAATATTACGTATATATCTTATATCGCTATGTTTAGTCTTTTTATACCTGCATTGTCCTTTCCATCCTTGTAACTGAGCTACTGTGTGGAACATTTTCCCTTGTGGATCATAAAAGTTTGTCTAAGTCTAAGTCTAATTTCCCCCACCTGTAGTAATCAGTGACATTGTTCAAGGAAAAAAAACAACGTTGTGAAGCTTTTGTGATATTAAAGGGCCGCCCGTATGCTTACAAAGGACAAAAAAATGAAATATTACAGCAATTTATAGGCATAATAGAGTGAATCCTGTAGACTCCTTTGTAAGCAGACTTTTGCTCGCATTTATTTAATACCGTATTTTTCCAAGTATAAATCGCTCCGGAGTATAAGTCGCACCTGTCGAAAATGCATTATAAAGAGCATGTATAAGTCGCACCGGAGTATAAGTCGCATTTTGGGGGGAAATTTATTTGATAAAATCCAACACCAAGAATAGACATTTGAAAGGCAATTTAAAATAAATAAAGAATAGTGAACAACAGGCTGAATAAGTGTAGGCTATATGAGGCATAAATAAGCAACTGCTATGTTAACCTAACATATTATGGTAAGAGTCATTCAAATAACTATAACATATGGAACATGCTATACCTTTACCAAACAATCTGTCACTCCTAATCCATAAATCCCATGAAATCTTATACGTCTAGTCCAGGGGTCGGGAACCTTTTTGGCTGAGAGAGCCCTGAAAGCCAAATATTTCAAAATATATTTCCGTGAGAGCCATATCATATTTTTTAACACTGAATACAACTAAATGCGTGCATTTTGAAGTAAGACCAACATTTTTGGAGTATAATAAGTCTCTTATTCTTTTTAATAACATTGTTATTCTGAAGCTAACCAATAATAAATCAAATGTCATGTCTGTTGATCATGTTTTTGTTTGGCCATGTGCTGTTTGTCCTTTGGACTCTTTAAGTTCCTGTTTTTTTCCACTCCCTTGTCTGGTTTCCTTGGTTACTCATTTTGTCCACCTGTCTCTGGTGGACAAAATGCCCGCTCACCTGCTTCCCGAGCACTAATCGGAGGCAGTATTTAAGCTTGTCTTTGCCAGTCAGTCGCCCCGTGCTGACTTGTTTCATGCCTTGCCATAGTTTCGTGCTTCATGCCATGCCAAGTAAGTTTTGTTTGATTTATGTTCATAGTCTGTTTATGCGTTAGCTTTGTTCCTTAGCCCAAGTTATGCCTCCGCTGTGAGCAATTTTTGTTTGTATTTTTTAAAAATTTAAATTAAATCATGTTTTTACCTAAATGCCATGTCCCGAGTAGTCAGTCTGCCTTCCTGGGAGAAGGACCCTGCAGCAAGCTGCGACCCCTTTAACTTCTTACCATTAATGCGACTTCTTGAACAGGTGCGGTAGGAAACGGATGGATGGATTTAAATGCATGAGAATGTTTTACATTTTGAACGTTATTTTTAGCACTGTGAATTCCAGCGGAATTATTCATAATTATGGTGTTAAGCAATGTCAGCTAAGATTTATCTGAGAGCCAGATGCAGTCATCAAAAGAGCCACATCTGGCTCTAGAGCCATAGGTTCCCTACCCCTGGTCTAGTCTCTTACGTGAATGAGCTAAATAATACTATTTGAGATTTTATGGCAATGTGTTAATAGTTTCACACATAAGTCGTTCCTGAGTATAAGTCGCACCCCTGGCTAAAATATGAAAAAAACTGCGACTTATAGTCCGAAAATTACGGTAGTTAGAATGCATAACAAAAATTAAAACGTGTGCTTGTCTTACATAAGGATTGTGAATGATAGGCAAAATTCCCCAAAAAGTGAAGTTCAGCTGTACAGTATTCCTACAGTACACGAGACAAAGTGACCCTGTAATAAAGAGAGAAGTAGAGTATGCACTAAAGAGTGTGGTTACAGGAAAATAGGATTCTATTGTGTAACCTCTGCTGTTTTGAAAGGACTGGTGTGCTCGGGAGTATAACTGGATGAGTTTGTGTGTGTGGTTTTACAGAGCAGTGGGCGGGTACGTTTTGTCTTGGTCATACCGCAGTCTGTGGGGTCTAACGGTCTGTTTCCCATTACTCCAAATAACGCATCCCAGTCACACCCAAAAGGGGGGAGACGTTTTAAAGTCACGTAATGGAAAACACGGTATTGATGAGGTCGGCCGTGTGACGCTTTCTATGTGGTTGCCATGGACATTATTTTGTGATGGTTCGCTGTGTGTCGAATAGGCAGGAAATTGAAACACACACACACACACACACACACACACACACACACACACACACACACACGCACACACACGCACACACACGCACACACACACACACACACACAATTGCGCAACGTGTAGTACCAAACAAAAACACACAGTGACGTCACTCGTACAGCCAATAAAAATGTCCACCCCGGAACACAAATCTGAAGACTAACGACAGAGATTAGGTGTGTGCTGCTCACCAGCTGCTGAATGACTCTCTCCACCAGCGTGGAGAAGCTGATGCCGTCGTCCTCTCGGTTGTCGTAAACATATTTGATCAACTTTGGGATCACTTCTGTGTCCGTCTCGGACTCAAATACATATCCTTTGGCAATCTGAGGAAAGTAGGACACATGATATGCATTGGGCGATTCTGGACAGAATAAAATACTAAATGTAGACTATGAGCCTCCCCCCAGAGACATGCACTGTGGCAGCCTCCCATACTCTTTGAAAAACTGGTTTTCTGGAGTAATGTTGGTTGGTTGAAATGTATTTTGAACATGTATACTGTATCAATATGATATATCACATATTTACAGATTTTTTTTTCCAAAATATCCAGAAAGGTAGAAAGAAGCAAGCCTTATCTAATCCTACCCCTTTCTCTTCATAGGAACTATGTGCCTCACAATACGAAGGTCCTGAGTTATCCTTGGTTCAATCCCGGGCTCAGGATCTTTTTGTGTGGAGTTTGCATGTTCTCCCCGTGACTGTGTGGGTTCCCTCCGCGTACTCCGGCTTCCTCCCACCTCCAAAGACATGCACCTGGGGATAGGTTGATTGGCAACACTAAATTGGATCTAGTGTGTGAATGTTGTCTGTCTATCTGTGTTGGCCCTGTCATGAGGTGCCGACTTGTCCAGGGTTTGCGACGCCTTCCACCCAAATGCAGCTGAGATAGGCTTCAGCAACCCCCCGCAACCCCAAACAGGACAAGCGGTAGAAAATGGATGGATGGTATTACTGCTTCCAAAGCACATCATTTCACAGTAAAGTTCACTTCCGTGGAATTCAAGATTCTGTTTGCAGCCCCTAAACATTCACTCAGTCATTTTGTTGTTTTTTTTCACCGAAAAAAGCAAAATCTCTGTCATTGTCACTGATGTGTTGAAATTGAAGTTTACTTTTTCGATATCATATCTGGTGCTTGCTTCATAAAAAAAGAAATTTTTAGAGGAGGAAGGGAAGGTGTACAGTAAGGTAAAAAACAAACCTTGACTGTGATATATTTAGCAACTTTTTATAAGAGTTTTTGACTTCTACCTCTTAAATATGCCTGGATCTGTTGCCAGAAAGTACCTTTTTTCTTCCAAGTAATCTAAGTTGTGGTTGGATTACAAAACGCAAAACTAAATATAAATATATAAAACAAAATTAAATGTCCTCTTGATTTAAATGATTTTGAATGAAATATGTTGAATTCTGCAAATAGAGATGACATAGCTCGGTTGGTAGAGTGGCCGTGCCAGCAACTTGAGGGTTGCAGGTTCGATTCCCGCCCCCGCCATCCTAGTCACTGCCGTTGTGTCCTTGGGCAAGACACTTTACCCACCTGCTCCCAGTGCCACCCACACTGCTTTAAATGTAACTTAGATATTGGGTTTCACTATGTAAAGCGCTTTGAGTCACTAGAGAAAAGCGCTATATAAATATAATTCACTTCACACTATGAACACATATTTGCTGTTATCAATTTGTACTCAATTTACATCAATGTGTTCTGAATACACCAATTCTTCTCCTAAGCCATGGGTGTCAAACTCTGGCCCGCCGTGTAATTTCATTTGGCCCTTGAGGCAATACTAAATTAACATTAGAGCTGGCCCGCCGGTATTATACAGTGGCGGTGCCGCTGTATCACCGTATTCAATGCTAATTTTCATACTTGCCAACTCTCCCGATTTTTCCAGGAGAATCCCAAATTTCAGTGCCCAACCCCCCCCCCCCCCGAAAATCTCCCGGGGCAACCATTCTCCCGAACAACAATATCGGGGGCGTGCCTTAAAGGTACTGCTTTTAGCATCCTCTACAACCTGTTCGTCACGTCCGCTTTTCCTCCATACAAACAGCGTCCCAGCCCAGTCACATAATATATGCGGCATCTACACACACACAAGTGAATGCAAGGCATACTTGGCCAACAGCCATACAGGTCCCACTGAGGGTGGCCGTAGAAAACAACTTTAACACTGTTACACCACACTGTGAACCCAGACCAAACAAGAATGACAAACACATTTCCGGAGAACATCCGCACCGCATAAATACAACAGAACAAATACCCAGAACCCCTTGCAGCACTAACTCTTCTGGGATGCTACAATATATACCCCCGCTACCAACAAAATTCGATTTTGCATGTCAGTATAAAGTTATATGCCTTGCTTGTTCAATATTCAATGCAAAACTTGTTTGGGTCCCTATTAAAATGTTAAGTTGTTCAACTTTGGCCAGTTTAGAATTTTGGCCCACTCTGTATTTGAGTTTGACACCCCTGTCCTAAGCAGTTAAAGCCGCTATGATTCACTTGATGAGATACATATTTAATTTTCAATAAATTCATGACATTTATCATAATTTTTCTTCTTTGTACTTTGTAAACTAGGGGTGTAACGGTATGTGTATTTGTATTGAACCGTTTCTGTACGGGGGTTCCAGTTCGGTGCGGAGGAGTACCGAACGAGTTCCACACGAACATATGAAGTAGCTGCCTATGCTAAAGTCTTAACAAGCTGCTCCGCTCCGTTCGGCCTCCGTTTCCTGCACAGCACCCAGCATTGTCCCTCCCACACAACCATCTGATTGGTTACAAATGTAGCGGTAACAGCCAATCAGCAGTGCGTATTCGGAGCGCATCTAGTCAGCGCTTCAGCGTCGAGCAGATAAGCATTTAGCAGGGGAGCAACAGACTCTCCCCAAATTATACTAAACCCTTCCAAGTCAACTACTTTCTAAACATCACTATGAGCCCGTTGACCTTCTAGAAATAAAACCGCAGCTCAGCTCACTTGCAGTCCTGGCTTAAAGTGAAGGCTAATTGGCTTTTAGCGTAACGTTAGCTCATTTTGCGGTGCGTGTGTGTGTGTTACGGACAGTGTTGATTGAGGTGTGTTGAAGCAGAAAAAAAGAACATTATATTAAATGAAGAGTTTCTGTCTCTAATAGTGTATATAATAATGTAAGTGCATCATAAAGCCTGCATGAACTCCATGATGTTCAAGGATGAATAGTCTCTCCTATTGCTATTGTACTATTTTTCACCTATAGTTACATTAATCATTAGTAATGTAGCAGCCTAGTTTTGAATGGCAGGGTCCCTGCTATCACATGTTGATAAAAATATAACATTTACATAATAAAAAATCAACCACAGGCTTCCCCAATGCTGTAATAAATTAAGCATGATGAGTTGACTTGCAACTGTTTAATGTTGCACTTTTTAAATGTAGAAGAAAAGTTGTGTCATTTTATTTCATCTAAGCAACAACTTGAGGCAGTTTAATGTGGATTAACGTGGGCAGAATTATTATAGTGTTCCCAATGTTAAAAGGATCAAGCCATTGTTTACAAATTTGGTAAATAAATAACCAAAAAATGTATATTTTACTGTTTTCTTACAGTACCGAAAATGAACCGAACCGTAACCTCTAAACCGAAGTACGTACCGAACCGACATTTTTGTGTAGCGTTACACCCCTATTGTAAACACATGTAATCTGAACCGCCTATTAAACTGGATCATATCAGTACATTGTTTGATTTCTTCATTTAATCCAATTATGTATTTATGGAATTGTCTTACTCTGTTCATTCACTCACTGCACAAGTAGTTTATACTTGTATTTTTTTTCTAGAGCAGCTCCACCTTCCCTTTGTATTATCACACTTTAAAATCTCTTTACAAGACAACAACCATATACTATTTATGAGGCACTAACAGACATTCCGAGAAATAAAAGGACTTACCAAATAGGCCTTCAGTTCCTTGTAGTTGGTGATGATGCCGTTGTGGATCACAACAAACTCTGGTGGGGATGACATTGAAAAGATTAGCGAAATGGGGGCCAAAGGTAAAAAGTGAGTGTGAGCCATGCTGTGATAAGACCACCTCATTTCTTATTCTAACGGAGTCTGCATTTGTATTTAACATCGGCTGCTACGATTGAGGGAGGCGATGCATGACCACAAAATAACATATCCCACATCCGACACACATCTAGTTATTAACAAACATACCCCTAAAAAAAAAATCTTAAATGTTTTTTCTTCACTCGCTGAATACCTGCAGAGTAGGTTTATTTATGGTAAATGGGTTGTACTTGTATAGCGCTTTTCTACCCCTTTTTAAAGGGGAACATTATCAGCAGACCTATGTAAGCGTCAATATATACCTTGATGGTGCAGAAAAAAGACCATGTATTTTTTTAACCGATTTCCGAACTCTAAATGGGTGAATTTTGGCGAATTAAACGCCTTTCTGTTTATCGCTCTGGAAGCGATGACGTCAGAATGTGACGTCACCGAGGTAACACACCCACCATTTTCATTTTCAACACATTACAAACACCGGGTCTCAGCTCTGTTATTTTCCGTTTTTTTGACTATTTTTTGGAACCTTGGAGACATCATGCCTGGTGGGTGTGTTGTCGGATGGTGTAACAACACTAACAGGGAGGGATTCAAGTTGCACCACTGGCAAGAAATCTGCCGCCAAACCCCCATTGAATGTACCAGAGTGTCTCCACATTTGACCGGCGATGCTAAGACAGACATGGCACAGAGATGTATGGATAACCTGCAGATGCATTTGCAATGATAGTCAACGAAATCACAAAGGTGAGTTTTGTTGATGTTGACTGCAAGCTAATCGATGCTAACATGCTACGCTAATCGATGCTAACATGCTATTTACCGGCGGTGCTAAAGCAGACATGGCACAGAGATGTATGGATAACCTGTAGATGCATTTGCAACTATATTACGTTTCCTTCCACCCACATTTAATGCGAAACAAACACTTACCAATCGACGAATTTAAGTTGCTCCAGTGTCAAAAGATGCGAAAGTCCTGATCGTTTGGTCCGCACATTTTACCGGCGATGCTAACGCAGCTATCCGGCCATGCTATGGCTATGAATAGCGTCAATAGCTATTCGCTCAATAGCTTCAGTTTCTTCTTCAATACTTTCATACTCCAACAATCTGTTTCAATACATGCGTAATCTGTTGAATCGCTTAAGTCGCTGAAATCCGAGTTTGAATCCGAGCTAATGTCGCTATATCTTGCTGTGGTATTCCCATTGTTTGTTTACATTGGCAGCACTGTGTGACGTCACAGGGAAATGGCCAGTGTCTTTGCAGAGAGCCGAAAATAAGGCACTTTAAAGCTTTATTTAGGGATATTCCGAGACCGGTAAAATTTTGAAAAAAACTTCAAAAAATACTACAAGCCACTGGGAACTGATTTTTATTGTTTTTAACCCTTTTGAAATTGTGATAATGTTCCCCTTTAAGGAGCCCAAAGCGCTTCGACAGTATTTCCACATTCGCCCATTCACACACATTCACACACTGACGGCGGGAGCTGCCATGCAAGGCGCTCACCAGGACCCATCAGGAGCAAGGGTGAAGTGTCTTGCCCAAGGACACAACGGACGTGACTAGGATGGTAACCCTCAGATTACTGGCACAGCCACTCTACCAACTTCGCCACGCTGTCCCCGTGTGGTGATATCCTTTACAAACCAATGTCGCTTTTTGATGCAGTGAGGGATTGAAGGTCCGTAATATCATTTATGTGTCGGTGTGCATCTTTACATGTTATTGTAATGTGATTGTTTTGGAACAGTCTGCACAGATGCGTACAGAGTTTCCGCACAGAACACATTAAGAGAGGGGCAGGAAGTGTAACTGCCTCTTGATATAATCATGCATCTTCTACAGAAAGTAGCCTTTGGCTAGAACAGTCTTGGGCAAATTAAGGCCCGGGGGCCGCATGCGGCACATTAAGCTTTTCAATCTGGCTCGCCGGACATTCCCAAATAATTGTTTTGGATCGTTAACATGGAAAGTGTAGCTGCCATTATGATGTGCAGTGATGTTTTCAAATGACCGTAAGTCTTGAACTTTACAAAGTATTTCAATGGTTGGAATCTGCGCTTTTGCATGATATACTAGTTACTATGGTAATCTAATTAGTTACTATGGTAATCTTAGTAAATGGTAAATGGGTTGTACTTGTATAGCGCTTTTCTACCCCTTTTTAAAAGAGCCCAAAGCGCTTTGACAGTATTTCCACATTCGCCCATTCACACACACATTCACACACTGATGGAGGGAGCTGCCATGCAAGGCGCTCACCAGGACCCATCAGGAGCAAGGGTGAAGTGTCTTGCCCAAGGACACAACGGACGTGACTGGGATGGTAGAATGTGGGGATTGAACCAATTTCGCCACGCCGTCCCCAGCAGCTCAGACGAGGCACCAAGTAGTGTGGGTGGGGAGCGTTTCCACAGAGGCCAGCCTGAAATGCGGGTGTCAGGGACACATGCAAAAGGAGATTTTTACAACAAAGTTCTAAAGCTTAGTGATATATCAGATTGTAGGTGTTGTTTTTTTTTACCCTTTGCGTTCATATTTTGCTTTGTTTGTTGCAGTTTTGTTGGGTTTCGCTTACTGTATTTCCTTGAATTGCCGCTGGGGCGCTAATTAATTTAAAACCTCTTCTCACTCCTGCGCGTACCAAAGGCATGCGGTAAAAGTAAGCATGCGCTAATTATTTTAAAACCTCTTCTCGCTCCGGCACTTACCAAAGGCATGCAGTAAAAATTTGAGTGTGATGTAAGCTTGGACCTTAAATCCTACTGAATAGCTCTTAATCTTCTTCCCTTTATGAGATTTCAAATTACCGGTATTGAAATCAGCCTCCTCCTTTTTGAAAATGATGACAGGGGAAGTGTCACTCGTGACGTCACGAGTTTGACCAGGCGGTAATACTAAGCATGCGCTAATTATTTAGTGGTAATTCAAGGCAGGCGCATACTATATGCCTTGCGGCAATTCAAGGAAATACGGTAATAGTAAAATATGTCAACCGAGAGGGGGGTGTGACGTTCATATGTTGTCAATATTCAGTGTTTTATCCTTCATAGGTAATATTGTAAACCCCACGTTTTTTACTTTCATGTACATTCTGGGTGTCTCATTCAGTAAAAAAAATGACAATTCCATTCCGTTTTTTAAGGCGGTCTGTCGTAACGTTTTCAGCATTCAGATATTATTGTGGGGTTTTGTATTAATGTTCCTAAAAATAGATATACCGGCCCCCAGAAAAAAAAAATCAAAAAATTTGCCAGAAAAAGGGAACTTTCATTTAATAAAAAATATAAATACCTATTTTATGGAACATTATTATTTTTTCATCATAAAAAGCAAGGCTCTGCCACACCTGCCTAACATGACCACATGTGCTCATACATAGTTTATACATAACATGACCTATGAACACGACACACTCAAAGTAAACACATGAACATGACACACTCAAAGTAAACACATGAACACGACACACTCAAAATAAACACATGAACACGACACACTCAAAGTAAACACATGAACATGACACACTCAAAGTAAACACATGAACATGACACACTCAAAGTAAACACATGAACATGACACACTCAAAGTAAACACATGAACATGACACACTCAAAGTAAACACATGAACACGACACACAAAGTAAACACATGAACACGACATACTCAAAATAAACACATGAACACGACACACTCAAAGTAAACACATGAACATGACACACTCAAAGTAAACACATGAACACGACACACTCAAAGTAAACACATGAACATGACACACTCAAAGTAAACACATGAACATGACACACTCAAAGTAAACACATGAACACGACACACTCAAAGTAAACACATGAACATGACACACTCAAAGTAAACACATGAACATGACACACTCAAAGTAAACACATGAACACGACACACTCAAAGTAAACACATGAACATGACACACTCAAAGTAAACACATGAACATGACACACTCAAAGTAAACACATGAACACGACACACTCAAAGTAAACACATGAACATGACACACTCAAAGTAAACACATGAACACGACACACTCAAAGTAAACACATGAACATGACACACTCAAAGTAAACACATGAACATGACACACTCAAAGTAAACACATGAACATGACACACTCAAAGTACACACATGAACATGACACACTCAAAGTAAACACATGAACATGACACACTCAAAGTAAACACATGAACATGACACACTCAAAGTAAACACATGAACACGACACACTCAAAGTAAACACATGAACACGACACACTCAAAGTAAACACATGAACACGACACACTCAAAGTAAACACATGAACATGACACACTCAAAGTAAACACATGAACACGACACACTCAAAGTAAACACATGAACATGACACACTCAAAGTAAACACATGAACACGACACACTCAAAGTAAACACATGAACATGACACACTCAAAGTAAACACATGAACATGACACACTCAAAGTAAACACATGAACACGACACACTCAAAGTAAACACATGAACACGACACACTCAAAGTAAACACATGAACATGACACACTCAAAGTAAACACATGAACATGACACACTCAAAGTAAACACATGAACACGACACACTCAAAGTAAACACATGAACACGACACACTCAAAGTACACACATGAACACGACACACTCAAAGTAAACACATGAACACGACACACTCAAAGTAAACACATGAACACGACACACTCAAAGTAAACACATGAACACGACACACTCAAAGTAAACACATGAACACGACACACTCAAAGTAAACACATGAACACGACACACTCAAAGTAAACACATGAACATGACACACTCAAAGTAAACACATGAACACGACACACTCAAAGTAAACACATGAACACGACACACTCAAAGTAAACACATGAACATGACACACTCAAAGTAAACACATGAACACGACACACAAAGTAAACACATGAACACGACACACTCAAAGTAAACACATGAACACGACACACAAAGTAAACACATGAACACGACACACTCAAAGTAAACACATGAACACGACACACTCAAAGTAAACACATGAACACGACACACTCAAAGTAAACACATGAACACGACACACTCAAAGTAAACACATGAACATGACACACTCAAAGTAAACACATGAACACGACACACTCAAAGTAAACACATGAACATGACACACTCAAAGTAAACACATGAACACGACACACTCAAAGTAAACACATGAACATGACACACTCAAAGTAAACACATGAACATGACACACTCAAAGTAAACACATGAACATGACACACTCAAAGTACACACATGAACATGACACACTCAAAGTAAACACATGAACATGACACACTCAAAGTAAACACATGAACATGACACACTCAAAGTAAACACATGAACACGACACACTCAAAGTAAACACATGAACACGACACACTCAAAGTAAACACATGAACACGACACACTCAAAGTAAACACATGAACACGACACACTCAAAGTAAACACATGAACACGACACACTCAAAGTAAACACATGAACACGACACACTCAAAGTAAACACATGAACACGACACACTCAAAGTAAACACATGAACATGACACACTCAAAGTAAACACATGAACATGACACACTCAAAGTAAACACTTCACCACGATCACAACAAGAGAAGGTGTGTAAGTAAGTCAATGTGATTTTGGATAGAAAGCTTTTTTTTTTTTTAAATCCATTACCATTATTGTTATCAGAACGATGGGGGTGGCTGTTGAGAGCGCTCGGTTCTCCATGTGTGGCCCAGCGAGTGTGTGCGAGGCCGAAATGTGTGCACATTTCCTCATCCAGGTCGAGGGAGTCTTTCTCTAAAAAAAACAAAAGACAACACAGTTCGTTTTGTGCGACGTGAAACCACGCTTCACCATTTCAACAAATATATTTCGGATTCGGGGGTACATTACAAAACTAAAGTACATGAACCTACTGTAGAGCTCCTCGTCGAGATTCTTGACCTTGCCTGTCTTCTTGATTAAACAGATGGATTTGCCATTGATGTCAGAGTTATCCTTGCTTTTTCCATCCACGGCAATACCTGGGAACAAATGGCAGCCGACAAAATACAATTTAACAGTGAGGGAGTACATTTATCCTAAAACCCCCAACAAATTGTCCATCCATTTCTACCGCTTGTCCCTTTTGGGGTCGCGGCAGGTGCTGGAGCCTATCTCAGCTGCATTCGTACACCCTGGACAAGTCGCCATCTCATCACAGGGCCCCAACAAATTGTATTATCAATAATAACTTGTACTAAGTGAATCTAATAAAGAATGTGGGAAGCTATTTTTTGATGACAAAATACAAAGGCATGCTCCTTTACTCAATAAATATCAGCTAAAAATCTGTATTGCTTCAAATGATAAATACAGACTATACATGCCTATATTAATGGATCAATTAACCCAGGGGTCGGGAACCTTTTTGGCTGAGAGCCACAAAACCAAATATTTTAAAATGTATTTCCGTAAGAGCCATATAATATTTTTTTTACACTGAACACAAATAAATGCGTGCATTTTTAAGTAAGACCAACATTTCTAGAGTATAATAGGTCTCTTGTTCTTTGTAATAACATTGTTATTCTGAATCTAACTGTGGAGGGGGCGTGGCCTGCCGGCCTGCAGTGACCTGGGGTGTGCCAGGACCGGCCTCTGAATAAGCGACAGGTGCGTAGACGGCCCACCTGGGCCTTGTTATCTAATCACCTGTCGCTCTGTTATAAGCAGCAGCCATGAGGAGAGACGGGGTTGGGGCTGGAGCCAGAGCACGAGCAAAAACGCAAGAGGAAAAGACAATTGCTGGAAAGCAACTGAAAGACTTATTGAAAAATAAAACAATATCGTAACCCTGAAACAGGCTCTCATGTTGGTGCTTGGTGGTCTGAAGAACCCCCAGGAGGGCAAGCCCCACACTAACCAATAATAAATAAATAAATTCTTATCATTAACGCAACTTCTTGAACAGGTGCGGTAGAAACGGATGGATGGATTAAAAATGCATGAGAATGTTTTATATTTTGAACATTATTTTTAACACTGTGATTACAAGAGGAATTATTCATGACTTATCGTGTTAAGCAATGTCAGCTCAGATTTATCTGAGAGCCAGATGAAGTCATCAAAAGAGCCACATCTGGCTCTAGAGCCATAGGTTCCCTACCCCTGAATTAACCGCTGAGTCTCCTATTGCTTGTATTCTGACACGTGACTTCTTCCCGGAAGTGAAAACTGGTGGTCAACCAAGCTAAAGTGGCTGTTGTGCAGCAACAAGTGTGCAAACTATCTCAGTACAAAAGAGGCTTAAATCTTCCTGCAAAAAGCAGAAATTAGCAAAAATACAAACTCTGCAATAGAATCCATCCCTATACTTTATCAAAAAAGATTTGTCGAGTGATAAAGGATTATACGTCGTCCGCCTTCCCTCACATATCGAACTATTGTGCCCCAGATGCCATTCTACACGACAAAACAGACCGAAACTCGGAAAAGCATGGAGGTCTACAACTTATGTGTCTGTGGCTGGGTGGGGGGTCAGCAACCTGCGGCTCTAGAGCCACATACGGCCTCTTTAGCGGCGCCCTGGTGGCTCCGTGGAGCTTTTTCAAAAATGTATGATAGTGGGGGAAAAAATGGGGTGAAATAGTACGCTTTCTGCAGGAGGACAAACACGACACAACCCTTCCTAATTGTTAGAAAGCCCACTGTTTAATAGATTTGTGTTTATGCTTCACTGATGACAGTATTTGGATGCACAACAGTGAGCTTTGTTG
This sequence comes from Nerophis ophidion, assembly GCF_033978795.1. NCBI lineage: Eukaryota > Metazoa > Chordata > Actinopteri > Syngnathiformes > Syngnathidae > Nerophis > Nerophis ophidion. The sequence goes on from NC_084615.1 coordinate 78,768,199, forward strand.
AGGTTATTGACTTGTTGGATCCCCGTAATATCGCTAAAATTCGCTCCATTCTGTCCACTAAAGACGCTGAGATCATTATCCATGCGTTTGTTACGTCTCGTCTCGATTACTGTAACGTATTATTTTCGGGTCTCCCCATGTCTAGCATTAAAAGATTACAGTTGGTACAAAATGCGGCTGCTAGACTTTTGACAAGAACAAGAAAGTTTGATCACATTACGCCTTAAAACTCATTTGTATACACGTCGGGTTCAAAGCGGTATGGCTCTATCCCTTGTTGCGGTAGGGCCTGGCCGAGTGGTCCTGCCACACCCACGGCTGCCACGGCGCATCTCACAGCATCTTCCCTATCTGAATCGCTCCCACTGACCTTTAGTCCTTTTTTTTCCACTAGTCCTTCACTCTCGCTTTCCTCATCCACAAATCTTTCATCCTCGCCCAAATTAATGGGGAAATCGTCGTTTTCTCGGTCCGAATCGCTCTCGCTGCTGGTGGTCGTGATTATAAACAACGTTCAGATGTTAGGAGCTCCACAACCCGTGACATCACTCGCATATTGTCTGCTACTTCCGGTACAGGCAAGGCTTTTTTATTAGCGACCAAAAGTTGCGAACTTTATCGTGGATGTTCTCTATTAAATCCTTTCAGCAAAAATATGGCAATATCGCGAAATGATCAAGTATGACAAATAGAATGGAGCTGCTATCCCCGTTTAAATAAGAAAATCCCATTTCAGTTGGCCTTTAAATAACAAGGTTTCACATTTTGCAAACAGCTTCTCCAGTTATAGCCTGCTTACAATTAACACATTGTTCTTTGCAGGTTAGATAGTGTAAATAATTCGATTGCGTGTCTGTGGGTTTGACAAACAGCTGTTTGACAACCACTGCTTCATCCTGTTCAAATAGGATGAGCAAACAGTAGCTCAAATGATGTGATGGTGAAGTCTGCTGGAACGCGATTAATGAGCAAGCCAAACGGCCAAATGATATACAGAACTCTGATTACACATATCCCCACTAAAGAAGCTTTGCATTTTAGACACTTAGACTTTGACTTCCTTTTTTTGTCATTCAAAAGTGATTTTTACAGTACAGATAAGAACAACATTTTGTTGGATTAGCTCAATGTAGTGAAAGATGGATGGAAAGAGGTGTAATGTATTAAAAATAACAAAAAAAAGATCGCCAAAATTAGGAATTTTAGTGCAATGTGCCGTGCTCAAGGACAGTATGGTTGGAAGACAAGACTGAATTGTTGCTTGAGGCTCATGTGATTACATGAATTATTACTGATGACCAGAAGCATCAGGAGAAGTTGTACAAGTTCATGCGGGACTTCAGCTCAGTAAGCATCGAAAAGATGAACGCCATCGGACTACGTTAAGGTAACGTGTGGAGTTCCCCAGGGTTCGGTCCTTGGCCCTGCACTCTTCAGCATCTACATGCTGCCGCTAGGTGACATCATACGCAAATACGGTGTTAGCTTTCACTGTTATGCTGATGACACCCAACTCTACATGCCCCTAAAGCTGACCAACACGTCGGATTGTAGTCAGCTGGAGGCGTGTCTTAATGAAATTAAACAATGGATGTCCGCTAACTTTTTGCAACTCAACGCCAAAAAAACGGAAATGCAGATTATCGGTCCTGCTAGACACCGACCTCTATTTAATAATACAACTGTAACATTTGAAAACCAAATAATTAAACAAGGCGACACGGTAAAGAATCTGGGTATTATCTTCCACCCAACTCTCTCCTTTGAGGCACACATTAAAAGCGTTACTAAAACGGCCTTCTTTCATCTCCGTAATATCGCTAAAATTCGCTCCATTTTGTCCACTAAAGACGCTGAGATCATTTTCCATGCGTTTGTTACGTCTCGTCTCGATTACTGTAACGTATTATTTTCGGGTCTCCCCATGTCTAGCATTAAAAGATTACAGTTGGTACAAAATGCGGCTGCTAGACTTTTGACAAGAACAAGAAAGTTTGATCACATTACGCCTGTACTGTATATACCTTTATATACATATATACATACATATATACCTATACTGTATATACCTTTATGTACATATATACATACATATATACCTATACTGTATATACCTTTATATACATATATACATACATATATACCTATACTGTATATACCTTTATATATACCTATACTGTATATACCTTTATATACATATATACATACATATATACCTATACTGTATATACCTTTATATACATATATACATACATATATACCTATACTGTATATACCTTTATATACATATATACATACATATATACCTATACTGTATATACCTTTATATACATATATACATACATATATACCTATACTGTATATACCTTTATATACATATATACATACATATATACCTATACTGTATATACCTTTATATACATATATACATACATATATACCTATACTGTATATACCTTTATATACATATATACATACATATATACCTGTACTGGCTCACCTGCACTGGCTTCCTGTGCACTTAAGATGTGACTTTAAGGTTTTACTACTTACGTATAAAATACTACACGGTCTAGCTCCATCCTATCTTGCCGATTGTATTGTACCATATGTCCCGGCAAGAAATCTGCGTTCAAAGGACTCCGGCTTATTAGTGATTCCCAAAGCCCAAAAAAAGTCTGCGGGCTATAGAGTGTTTTCATTTCGGGCTCCAGTACTCTGGAATGCCCTCCCGGTAACAGTTCGAGATGCTACCTCAGTAGAAGCATTTAAGTCTCACCTTAAAACTCATTTGTATACTCTAGCCTTTAAATAGACTCCCTTTTTAGACCAGTTGATCTGCCGTTTGTTTTCTTTTTCTCCTATGTCCCACTCTCCCTTGTGGAGGGGGTCCGGTCCGATCCGGTGGCCATGTACTGCTTGCCTGTGTATCGGCTGGGGACATCTCTGCGCTGCTGATCCGCCTCCGCTTGGGATGGTTTCCTGCTGGCTCCGCTGTGAACGGGACTCTCGCTGCTGTGTTAGATCCGCTTTGGACTGGACTCTCGCGACTGTGTTGGATCCATTATGGATTGAACTTTCACAGTATCATGTTAGACCCGCTCGACATCCATTGCTTTCCTCCTCTCCAAGGTTCTCATGGTCATCATTGTCACCGACGTCCCACTGGGTGTGAGTTTTCCTTGCCCTTATGTGGGCCTACCGAGGATGTCGTAGTGGTTTGTGTTGTCGTTTGTGCAGCCCTTTGAGACACTAGTGATTTAGGGCTATATAAGTAAACATTGATTGATTGATGTTTATTTTCTTTTGGTCTGACTTTTTTCAACAGCAACCGTCTTATACCATCTATAAAACAACATGAAGTGTTAATATCGCTCTTTCAACCCTTTTTTGTATTGGTCAGTAGTAATTTTACTTTACAAAGTTATATTTAGTTTTATCATGCAGCGAATACGTTATTTTGAAACCTGTCGAATATTTTTAAAATGTTCAATCAAAGGTTTTACAAAGATGATAGCTTGAGGCACTGAAAAAAATATTTCACTTTGTCTTTGAAATAGCTATCAAATAAGAAATGTCTTCAAATTTGGACCTTTCCTATTTGACAAGGCCCTAATGCGGGTACTTTCCTGGCCCGCCTGCAGTCCAGACCTGTCTCCCATCGAAAATGTGTGGTGATTTTGCGGCGTCAAATACGACGGCTGAAGCTCTACATAAAACAAGAATGGTAAAGAATTCCACTTTCAAAGCTTCAACAATTAGTTTCCTCAGTTCCCAAACGTTTATTGAGTGTTGTTAAAAGAAAAGGTGATGTAACACAGTGGTGAACATGCCCTTTCCCAACTACTTTGGCACGCGTTGCAGCCATGAAATTCTAAGTTAATTGTTATTTGCAAAAAAAGAAATAAAGTTTATGAGTTTGAACATCAAATATGTTGTCTTTTTAGTGCATTCAACTGAATATGGCTTGAAAAGGATTTGCAAATCATTGTATTCTGTTTATATTTACATCTAACACAATTTCCCAACTCATATGGAAACGGGGTTTGTACATATAGTACATTACGTTTAAATCTAGTTTTTCTCTATTTTAAACACTGTAAAATATGGGCGTGTGTGTGTGTGTGTGTGTGTGTGTGTGTGTGTGTGTGTTTGCCGTCTTACCTGCTGAATCGTAGCCTCTGTACTCTAGTCTCTGCAGCCCCTTGATTAAGGTCTCAAATATCTCCTTCCTGGTGCGAGGCACTTGATGGTTTAGGTAAGCAAAAATCCCTTCAGGACACAGAGAGGCAGCATTAAGCAAACTATTTTGGAACTTTAAAGTCAATATTTCTATTCTAAGAACAGTCAAACTCGCATGATGCGTGTTTGCTGACATTAATAACCTGGACATATTTATTACATCCTATGACTGTGCAATCTTTACACGATATCTTTATATTTACATGTTTATGTTTAAAATGTGCAATACCTGTTTCCACACAGCTCACCTGGTAAACTCATCATTAATGTTGTTTATCTTGGAAAATAGTTATTATTATAGTAGTCCTACTTGGTACCTTTTGTTCATTGTATCAATCTATCAATCAAAGTTTGTTTATATAGCCCTTAATCACAAGTGTCTCAAAGGGCTGCACAAGCCACGACGGCGTCCTTGGCTCATATTCCAAATCAGGGGAAGAAAAAACTCAACCCGATGGGACACAATGAGAAACCTCGGAGGGGACCGCGGATGATTGATTGAAATTAATCAACTTTGATTGACTTCTTGTTGATTGACTTTTATTGACTTGTTTTTGCATGCTAGCACACTAACATTAAAGTGCAAACTTTTCAGCAAACTATACATTTTTTTACTCTAATTACACAGCCATACACCTTACAGTCTAGTAGCTTGGTTTGTGACACATGCTAACCGTTAAAATGTTTGTTAGCATTCTCGCATGCTAACATTAAAGTGCTAGCTTTTTGAGCCAATTTTGCAACCGTTTACCCGAGAGTCATATAACTTAGCATGCTGGCACGCTTACAATAAAGTGCTACTGTTTAGTTTTTTTTCAAATTTTACACATTTTTACACTTTTGTATTGCTTATGTTATTATACTGCATATTTTAGTAACTCTAACTTTACTTTCCTAATACTTTATTACATAAAGAGCAACTGTAACACCCAAAGATTCTGATTTCTGATTCTGATTCTCACGGGACATTTCATTAGGTGAACCTGCACAATTTAATGTGATCCCACAGACGAGCTGCCTTTACAAAGATTTTTAAGAATGTAAGGTCACTTTTGAACCTAAAGAGATTTTTTTGTATGCATTCCATTTTTTAGGTTTGCGTACAAGCGAGGTAACCAATTGTTATGATCTCCTGGAGACCTGCACCAAAATACTGAGTGGGTGAAACATAATCCCAAATTTTTATGTTTAAAATATCATTACAATTAGGGATGCACCGATTAATCGGTAACCGAATATATTCGGCCGAATATGGCAAAAAAGCCACATTCGGCCTTCGGTGGAATGAGTTAAAAACAAGGCCGAATAGTGGCGTGTGACGCAAGTTTTTGACGCGGTGACGTTGGGATATGTTGTGTACCTGTATAAGTGTATGAGGTTACAAGCACACACTTATTGAGATTTAGTGGGGCCTCTGTTTACATTATTAGCCTGTTGTGTAGGCTACCTGTATAAGTGTATGAGGTTACAAGCACACACTTATTGAGATTTAGTGGGGCCTCTGTTTACATTATTAGCCTGTTGTGTAGGCTACCTGTATAAGTGTATGAGGTTACAAGCACACACTTATTGAGATTTAGTGGGGCCTCTGTTTACATTATTAGCCTGTTGTGTAGGCTACCTGTATAAGTGTATGAGGTTACAAGCACACACTTATTGAGATTTACTTGAGCCTTCTGTTTACATTATTAGCCTGTTGTGTAGGCTACCTGTATAAGTGTATGAGGTTACAAGCACACACTTAATTGAGATTTACTTGAGCCTTCTGTTTACATTATTAGCATATCTACTGTGGCTAAGCAGACTTTTGCCAAAAGGACAATAATTCATTTGTTGTGGGTTTATCCACTTTAATGCACTTTATTTTTTTTTTGGAATGCATGTTTTGTTTGAAGGCCTAATATAAATGAAAAACTGTGCTTTTTTTGAAAAGCAAAGACTACTGGAATATTAAAAAAATGTCGATATTCAATAAAAAATTACTTTATTTGAAAAACATGTCTAAATATTTATTCTAGGCTATTTATGCAATATTAAAAAAATTGTGAAAAACTGTATTCGGCCTTCGGCCAAGCGTTTAAATTTTATTCGGCTTCGGCCACAAATTTTCATTTCGGTGCATCCCTAATTACAATTTATTTTGATTACAGAAAAAAATTAATGAATGATTTTGGTTGTATTTTTTATTTATAATTAAAATGTATTGAAAATTCCGTCGGCGCTCCAGCTCTCAAACTTTATAAATCTGCTGCCAAATGGGCACAATCTTTCACGATAAGCCTGTCTGGTCATGTATTGAGAGTTCACCTAGAGTGAAAAGTGACATGTGAACATCAATTAAATTATCCCGATGTTGAAGAAAGAAGAAAAAAACAAATAAAATACTATCTCAAATTTGAAAGTATGCAAGTGCCCAAACATGTCATTTGAAGCATTTTCTTATTTCTCATATTCAACAAAGTGTTCAGTTAAAAAAGTGGATCACAAATTTTTTTCACCAAGTACGACCTCACAAAAAATGTCTCCCCTAATAACACCATAAAAACTAACAGTAAAATACATTAGAATAGCAAGCTGAAGTATTCATTGAAAACAAGACAGAGGTTTTATGTATCAAGTATATTTCATATTTTGGCCACTGTAACGTAACACACAGGTTATGAAACATAAATGAAGTATTGTTGGCGGTTTTTGGAAGCATTTTAGAGTGATTTAAAGGTAGAATGGATTGCTTCCATTAGCTGCATTGATAGCAACCTAAAACAAGCTGATTATTATGAGTTAGAATGCATTAAAAAAAAAAAACATAAGTGTTCGATAGGCAAAATTAAATTAAAAAGTGCAGTTCCCCTTCAAATTTACTCAAATTTTTTATACAAATTATTTTGTTGAATAAATAAACACACAACACATATCATTTCTATAAAAAAAAAATATTCTACGATGAAAAAATTAAGAAGAAAAAAATACTTTGTTATATTTGGTTGAAAAAAAACAAGCACTGGTCAAGTAAAATGTTCTTAATAAATTGTTATGGTTTCCATAACAGGGGCTCTGTGTGTGTGTGTGTGTGTCTGTGTGTGTGCGCGTGTGTGTGTGTGTGTGTGTGTGTATTGCTACCCTTCTTGAGACATCAACAAGCAAAAGTACCTTCCATATGAGGACCGGTGAACAAGTTAAGACCAAAATCATGGTCTATATACGGAAAACTATTGCATCTAATAGAGAGCCAAATACTAGAGTCCGTGAACATTGCTCCAAAGTCAAGATTTTTTGGTTGATTTATTGTGCATTCAAGAGTAAACATTGACAGGTGCAAAAGCAGCAATATATGATCAAACAAGACGGCAGCGAAAGAAGGACTTCCCTATTCATCCCCGGAAAAAAAAAAACAACAGGTGAACGCCTGATTTTACGACTTTCGGTGCTGAAGTAAGACAACCCGCGTCCAATATGTGACCATAGAATGAACAAATACACTACGGTACTAAGACTATAGTGGTCATTAACGGTTAGCTTCTACAGCTGGGTTGCCCAGAGTGCGGCACAGGGGTCATCTGTGGTCCGTGTCCCGTTTGTCATCGGCCTTAAGCGCGTTACAAAAAACAAAAAAATAGAGATTGTCGGTTTTAAAAGTGCTCCCCCTCTGGTCAACAAATGTAATAACAAGTGTGTGTAAGAAATTGAAATGATCCCTTTCAAATTTAATTAATAAAAAATAAAAACAAAAACAATTTCATATATATATATATATATATATATATATATATGTATATATACATATATATAATGTATATATATATATATATATATATATATATATATATATATATAGAGAGAGAGAGAGAGAGAGATACTGTAATAACTTAAAGTAAATAATGAAGATTAATAACCAATTACCAACAAAAAATGTAAAAAAAAACAAACATTTTACTAAAAGCAGTATTTTGCTCACAATGTGTCAACTTTTCCATCCATCCATTTCCTACCGCTTGTCCCTTTTTGGGGTCGCGGCTATTTTCGTTCTACAATTAGGAACACTTTCTCATACTCTTTCTGTTTCTGTAATATTGCAAGATTCTCTTGTGAAATGATAACTTTTTTTTGTCAAATTATTACTTTTTAAATGCAAAATGGTGACACAAGTCTTGTAAAATTACGACTTTTATCACAATATTGAAACCATTTTTGTTGTTCCTGTAAAATATTAAAACAATTTTAAGTAAAATTATGATCTATGTCATCTTTCTGCCAAGTAAAATTCAGATTATTATTATTATAATATTGCAAACAGTTTTCTTATAAAACTGTGACCTGTGTCGAGTAAAAATTACGACTCATTTCATAAAATTGCCAAATTTTACACTCTTCTTGTAAAATTGCGACTGTTAGCGGAAAATTCCAACTTTTATCATAATATTGCTACGAAGCCCCAAAAGGAACATGGGGGAAACATATTTTTAAATATGTTTCTTGTGCTCACCCAAAAGTTTCTTGTGCGCTCGAGATGTTTTCTCATGAGCACAAGAAACATAAACGGACATGGGAAAATATTTTTTTAGATATGTTTCTTGTGCTCACAGGAAAACATAACATGCGCACGAGATACATATTTAAAAAAAACTATTTTCCCCAATGTCCCTTTAGGGCACTGTTTTTCAACCACTCTGCCGCGGCACAATTGTGTGCAGTCTGATGTGCAATTCTAGTCTGTAAATGATGTGTTGTTGTTGAGTGTCGGTGCTGTCAAGAGCTAAGCAGAGTAGCCATGTAATACTCGTCCATATCAGTAGGTGGCAGCCGGTAGCTTATTGCTTTCTAGATGTCGGAAACAGCAAGAGGCAGGGCGCAGGTAAAAAGGTGTCTAATGATAAAAACCAAAAATAAACAAAAGGTGAGTGCTGCTAAGAAAAGGCATTAAAGCTTCGGGAAGGCTATGCAGAAAAAAAAAACTGAACTGGCTGCAAAGTAAACAAAAACAGAATGCTGGACGACAGCAAAGACTTACTGCTGAGTAAAAACGGTGTCCACAATGTCCCCACAAAGAAGGATAAAAACAACGGAAATATTCTTGATTGCTAAAACAAAGTAGATGCGGGAAATATCGCTCAAAGGAAGACATGAAACTGCTAGAGGAAAATATCAAAAAAAGAGAAAAAGCCAACAAAATAGGAGCGCAAGACAAGAACTAAAACACTACACACAGGAAAACAGCAAAAAAAACAAAACTCAAAAGCTCTTGTCTGTGAGACAAGAGCTAAAGTGATGCATGCTTGGTTATGGTTTAAATTCATATCCAACAATTGCAACAAAGACTTTTACTGTCAACTGAGTTTTGTTTTTTATTGACTTCTGCTGGTGGTGTGCCTACGGATTTTTTTCAACGCAAAAAAATGTGCATTGGCTCGAAAAAGGTTGAAAAACACTGATTTCGGGGCGCCGTCTATTGCACGAATGTTTTTGATTGATTGATTGAAACTTTTATTAGTAGATTGCACAGTACAGTACATATTCAGTACTATTGACCACTAAATGGTAACACCCCAATAAGTTTTTCAACTTGTTTGAGTCGGGGTCCACGTTAATCAATTCCATCCATCCATCCATTTCCCACCGCTTATTCCCTTTGGGGTCGCTGGTGCCTATGTCAGCTACAATCGGGCGGAAGGCGGGGTACAGCCTGGACAAGTCGCCACCTCATCGCAGGTCCTACACAGATAGACAGACGACATTCACACTCCCACTAGGGCCAATTTAGTGTTGTCCATTAGCTGCATTGATAGCAACCTAAAACAAGCTGATTATTACGAGTTACTGCGATGAGGTGGCGACTTGTCCAGGGTGTACCCTGCCTTCCACCCGATTGTAGCTGAGATAGGCGCCCGAAAGGGAATAAGCGGTAGAAAATGGATGGATGGATATTACGAGTTAGAATGCATAAAAAAAAACAAAAAACATAAGTGTTCGATAGGCAAAATTAAATAAAAAAGTGCAGCTTCCCTTCAAATGTACTCAAATTTTTAATCCAAGTTATTTTGTTGAATAAATAAACACACAATACATATAATTTCTATAAAAAAAACATTTCTACGATTGAAAAATTAAGATGAAAAAAATACTTTGTTATATTTGGTTGAAAAAAAACAAGCACTGGTCAAGTAATCCATCCATCCATCCATTTTCTACCGCTTATTCCCTTTTAGGGTTGCGGGGGGCGCTGGTGCCTATCTCAGCTACAATCGGGCGGAAGGCGGGGTACACCCTGGACAAGTCGCCACCTCATCGCAGGGCCAACACAGATAGACAGACAACATTCACACACTAGGGACCATTTAGTGTTGCCAATCAACCTATCCCCAGGTGCATGTCTTTGGAGGTGGGAGGAAGCCGGAGTACCCGGAGGGAACCCACGCAGTCACGGGGAGAACATGCAAACTCCACACAGAAAGATCCCGAGCCTGGATTTGAACCCAGGACTGCAGGACCTTCGTCAAGTAAAATGTTCTTAATACATTGTTATGGTTTCCATAACAGGGGCTGTGTGTGTGTGTGTGTGTGTGTGTGTGTGTGTGTGTGTGTGTGTGTGTGTGTGTGTGTGTGTGTGTGTGTGTGTGTGTGTGTGTGTGTGTGTGTGTGTGTGTGTGTGTGTGTGTGTATTTTACACACACTGCTGTCCATTGAGTCTTGCACATTGCACACAGTGTTGCAGCGGCCAGGTAGGCAGGTTGTGGTTGAAAGTGGAGAAAACAAAGTTGTTAAAGATTGATTTACAGCTTGTAAAAGTTCCTGCACATACATGATCTTTGTCACCACATGTTGACACATTTCAGGACAATATTATTTTAGGACATATGTCTTTTTGTATGTGTGATGCGAGGCTGCAATGACGTGAACGGCCAGCAGTCACCAGAGAGGAGGAGGAGGAGGGAGCACCGACACGTAGCAGTTTAAAGTCAAGCCACCAAAAAGTGTGGCGTTTGAAAGCGGTTTTATCCGCCAAACACACATATTACCCGGCATAGTTCCATCGTGGTAAGGTCACCACTCGACATACTTCCGTGTCAATTTGTTCCAAACGAAGTCGTAAAGAAATAAAAAGGCGGTAGAATGAAAACTTACCGCACATGGCTCAAGCTTGGCTGGGTTAAAGTCAGGCTGGATTAGTTGTATTCTCAACGGGGACTTGAAGATGCTTCTGCGGCGTTAAGAGCTCAGGCTGGCGGTGAAGGTAGCGAACATTTAAACTGGGACTCCGGGAGAGGCGAGCTCACACCCCCCTTGGATGTTGACGCCTGACTCCTCCCCCTCCGGCTCCAGTTGAGGCCTGACTCCTCCCCCGCCGCCTGACTCCTCCCCCTTGGCCTCTTGCAACCCTTCGAGGAGTTGTCACTCTAAAACAGTGGTGCCCAACCACCGGGCCGCGGACCAGGCCGCACAAGAAAAAAAAAAAAAAGTTTTTAAATTATTAAATCAACATAAAAAACAAACTAGGGGTGGGCAAATTAATGCGTTAATTATGAGTTAACTCATCAATCTATTAACGCCGACAATTATTTTATCGCACATTTGCGTATGTTGTTTACATGCTTTTATTTTGTTAACGCCTTTTCTTAACAAGATGGCGTCGCCCGGCGTGGAGGGGCTCTTGGTAAAGATGGAACATTTGGCAAAAATACCGGACAATTCTGCAAATGTCATGGCTGGCTTACAGCGTGGTCACTCCGGGATCACTTACGACCGCCAGACAATTCTGGATGTGGATAGATCGGGCCGTTTTGGACTGAATGAGGCGTGCTTGCTAGAGCGGCTAGCTAGCATGGGAATACTTTGCCGGCTACATCCAGCGGCCTGTGAAGCAGCGGAGTATTTGTGTTGTCTGTCTATTTATGAATAATGCAGACCAGGAGTGTTGGCTGAGTTCTTAACGTTTACTTTCAGAGCGTGCATATCACAACATACAAGATGCCGTCATGGCGACACAACCTATACATGCTCCTCACTCCTGTTGCATGCTGGGTAGGGTAGTTCTTTTTTTCCCTGGCTCATAACATCACAATATAGTACCATGTATATGATGCCTTCAGTTTATCAAAGCACCAAGCAAACAATCGGAAAATTCCCATCATATCAATTCCTAGATATGGTCATAATTATTTTAAGTGCACTACGCAGAATAAACACAACATTATTAATATTGCTACTACGGATAATTTGATCCAAAATTCCCTAAAACAGCCCACTACCTATAATATAGGTTTTTTAAACATAATAAAAAAAATGTTTCTGCTGTTACCTCAGAAATTGCCTGTTCAGATGTTATGATTGTGGCTCAGAGATTTGTATGTAGATTATATTTATTTTCCATAACAAACAGGATAACTTAAATACCCTGGCAGTGGCAATAAGCTTAAATGTTTGTATTTACATTTTTGGAGTTGATTTTCATCAAATATGCTATTTAACTGCTACTGTTTAACAAGGACTGATTTAAATTGTGTTTGCACAACAAATGTTTTGGCGCTTTTGTTCATGTGGGAGAATATTCCAATAAAGGTGCACTACACACTACTTTGGAATTCATTATTGGGCTTTGTGTATACAATGCAGTTAATCGCGATTAATCGGAGAAATAGTGCAATTAACTTCGATTAAAATTTTTAATCGTTGCCCATCCCTAAAAAAAACACAATATATACATCATATATCAATATAGCTCAATACAGTCTGTAGGGATACAGTCCGTAAGCACACATGATTGTATTTCTTTATGAAAAAAATAAATAAATAAACCACCCCGGTCCGTGGGACACATTTTCAAGCGTTGATCAGTCCACAGCTACAAAAATGTTGGGCACCACTGCTCTAAAATGCGTGCAAACTTGAAAGCGCGTGCAAAGCTGACCTAGTGAATGCGCGCGCAGAGGATGGCGTCTCTTGAGTGAGCAAAATAAGAAAGCGCTTATAGCTCGGTTGGTAGAGCGGCCGTGCCGGCAACTTGAGGGTTGCAGGTTCGATCCCCGCTTCAGCCATACTAGTCACTGCCGTTGTGTCCTTGGGCAAGACACTTTACCCACCTGCTCCCAGTGCCACCCACACTGGTTTAAATGTAACTTAGATATTGGGTTTCACTATGTAAAGTGCTTTGAGTCACTAGAGAAAAAGCGCTATATAAATATAATTCACTTCACTTATCAGGGGCGTCACTAGCTTTAAAGGACGGGGGGGGGGATGCACAGGATGGGAGGCGAGCGAACGTAGCACACGATCACAAAACTTCACAAACGGCTGACCAATATATATATATATATCTATATATATATACATACAGTGGGCCAAAAAAGTATTTGGTCAGCCAGCGATTGTGCAAGTTCTCCCACTTCAAATGATGACAGAGGTCTGTCATTTTCATCATAGGTACACTTCAACTGTGAGAGACAGAATGTGAAAAAAAAATCCAGGAATTCACATTGTAGGAATTTTAAAGAATTTATGTTTAAATGATGGTGGAAAATAAGTATTTGGTCACTTCAAACAAGGAAGACCTCTGACTCTCACAGACCTGTAACTTCTTCTTTAAGAAGCTCTTCTGTCCTCCACTCGTTACCTGTATTAATGGCACTTGTTTGAACTGGTTATCCGTATAAAAGACACCTGTCCACAGCCTCAAACAGTCAGACTCCAAACTCCACTATGGTCAAGACCAAAGAGCTGTCGAAGGACACCAGGAAAATAATTGTAGACCTGCACCAGACTGGGAAGAGTGAATCTACAATAGGCAAGCAGCTTGGTGTGAAAAAATCAACTGTGGGAGCAATTATCAGAAAACGGAAAACATACAAGACCACTGATAATCTCCCTCGATCTGGGGCTCCATGCAAGATCTCATCCCGTGGGGACACAATGATCATGAGAACGGTGAGCAAAAATCCCAGAACCACACGGGGGGACCTGGTGAATGACCTGCAGAGAGCTGGGACCAAAGTAACAAAGGTTACCATCAGTAACACACTACGCCGACAGGGAATCAAATCATGCAGTGCCAGACGTTTCCCCCTGCTTAAGCCAGTGTATGTCCAGTTTGGACATGAAGTTTGCCAGAGAGCACATGGGAGAATGTCATGTGGTCAGATGAAACCAAAACAGAACTTTTTGGTATAAACTCAACTTGTCGTGTTTGGAGGAAGAAGAATACTGAGTTGCATCCCAAGAACACCATACCTACTGTGAAGCATGGGGGTGGAAACATCATGCTTTGGGGCTGTTTTTCTGCTAAGGGGACAGGACGATTGATCCGTGTTAAGGAAAGAATGAATGGGGCCATGTATCGTGAGATTTGGAGCCAAAACCTCCTTCCATCAGTGAGAGCTTTGATTGGTTGACCAAATACTTATTTTCCACCATCATTTACAAATAAATTCTTTAAAATTCCTACAATGCGAATTCTTGGATTTCTTTTTTCACATTCTGTCTCTCACAGTTGAAGTGTACCTATGATGAAAATTACAGACCTCTGTCATCATTTGAAGTGACAAAACACAAGAAAATGTACAAAAAAAACAAAAACCCACAAAAATATTTGTTATTCCTTGGCCGCACGTATAAAATCACAATATTTAAACAGCGGCAGTATTATTACCAAAAATATAATATATAAACATAAATATTTCCATTATTTTATAGATTATAAATATTTTGTAGATTATATATATATATATATATGTATATATATATATATATATATATATATATATATATATATATATATATATATATATATATATATATATATATATATATATATATTATATTTGCCACAAGTCTTAAGACTTGTGGCACTCCTTGTGGGACTCGAACCTGAGGTATTTTGAAGATTTTTGGGACTTTTGCCAACTTTTATACCCCTTCCCCGTGGGACTCGGCTGGGTGTGTTATGGAGATTTTGGGCATCCTGGGACTTGCACGGCCGGCGACGGGACTTGTGGGACTCAAACCTGGGTAGGTATTTTAAACATTTTTGGGGACTTTCGCCGACTTTTCTCACTTTTCTCCCCAGCTTCCCGTGGGACTTTGCTGGGTGCGTTTTGGACATTTTTTGCATCCTGGGACTTGTGGGACTCGAACCCGGGGAGGTATTTTGGAGTAAAATGGGACTTTTGACTATTTTGGGCGCCTTTTCCCCTCTTCTTCCCCGCCTTCCCGTGCACCATTGCTGGGTGTGTTTTGGACATTTGGACAAAAATAGTTTCATGCATGTTTTACTCAATATTGGTCATAAAATGTCAGCAACATAGCCATAATATCTAACTGAGATCATTTAGGACCAAAACTCTTAAAACAAGTAAAACTGTCACACCCCGGTGAGGGAAGTCTTGTCTTGTTTTTTTCTGTCTTGTGATTTGTACATTTTATTTTGAAAAGCAACTCCTCTTGTTTCAGATCACGGGCCCTTCCTTTTGTGTCACCAGTCTGACGTCATCACTGACCCTTGATTGTTTCCACCTGCTTCCCATTACCATCATGTTCTATTTAAGCTCATGCCTCCCCTTTGTCCTGAGCCAGATGGTCTCAAGCTTACGTGTCAATCTAGCGTCAATGTCCATGTCCATGTTTGTATCCATGCCTTGCTTCTTTCCACGTTTACTTCCTTAGAACAAGAATTCTCTTGCTGTAATTTTGAATTGTACTTTTTTCCTCCTTTTTAGCAACCTTCGTTATTCTAGCCTTCGTCCAACCTATTTGGTGAGTTTTTGTAATTTTTCTAAAAATCACTCAAAGATTGTGTGATTTTTTGTTATCTTTATTAAGTATTAAGTTATAGCCTTTTTTGTTCTTCCTCCGGTTGGAGCGCTTTGTGTTATTTTTTATAGTAAATACGACGGTAATGATAGTTCATCCTTTTGTTAGTTTTTTCCTCCTATTTTTGGAGTGATTTTTAGTTTATCTTTTTCAGGAATTATTTCCGCGGATTTTTTTGTTAATCATTAAAGTCCTACTGAAAGCCACTACTAGCGACCACGCAGTCTGATAGTTTATATATCAATGATGAAATATTAACATTGCAACACATGACAATACGGCCGCTTTAGTTTACTAAATTGCAATTTTAAATTTCCCAGGAGTTTTTTCTTGAGAACGTCGCGTAATGATGACGTGTACGCTTGACGTCACGGGCTGTTAGGGAATATGAGCCCAGCGCACACACACAGCTAAAAGTCGTCTGCTTTAACGGCATAATTACACAGTATTTTGGACATCTGTGTTGCTGAATCCTTTGCAATTTGTTCAATTAATAATGGAGAAGTCAAATTAGAAAGATGGAGTTGGGAAGCTTTAGCCTCTAGCCACACAAACACACGGTGATTCCTTGTTTAAAATTCACCGAGGTGTAACTTTACTATGGATTTACTATGGATCTCAGCGAACATGGATCCCAACCGAATGTCAACCAGCAGGTTTCGGTGAGAAAATTGTGGTAAAAAGTCGCTTCCTACCGGATATCAGCTGAGCTTGTGCCGCCCATAAAGTTGCCGTCAACTTCCCTGAGACACTGGTGTCAAGACACCCGTGGCCACACCCCTCCGACTATCAGGTACTATTTAATCTCACTAAAACACTAGCAACACAATAGAACGATAAGGGATTTCCCAGAATTATCCTACTAAATGTGTCTAAAAACATCAGAATCTGTCCCAATGCAATCGCCTTTTTTTTTTTTTACTTTTTATTTCTTTTTTCTAGTACGTCGCTATCAATATCCTCAAACACGAATCTTTCATCCTCGTTCAAATTAATGGGGAAATTGTCGTTTTCTCGGTCCGAATAGCTGTTTTTTTTGGAGGCTCCCATTAAAAACAATGTGAATATGTGAGGTGTCATCAACATGTGATGTCATCGTCTGCGACTTCCGGTACAGGCAAGGCTTTTCTCATAGCACCGAAAGTTGCAAACTTTATCGTGGATGTTCTCTACTAAATCCTTTCAGCAAAAATATGGCAATATCGCGAGATGATGAAGTATGACACACAGAATGGAGCTGCTATCCCCGTTTAAATAAGAACATCTCATTTCTGTAGGCCTTTAAGTGCGTAATACTCTGGCTCCGGAGGTTTCAAAAGTGGTTTCAAAATAAAAACTTTATTAGAACCTCATCCCTGCATCTGAGTCCACTCCTTATTCCAAGTCCTGACAAAAACACTCTAACATAAAAGCTGCTTAGTCAGAAGAATTATCTTATCAGACAGAAAATAAGCAAATGTCACCATTATTTGAGATATTTAATCTTACTTAGATTTCAGTTTTTGCAGTGTAGGCTGCAATTTCTTCAAGACGAGGACATAAGCGCAATATGTTGCAACATTTGAGCTCACAGCATGCAATAATTATGAACAAAAGACCCATTTATGAACCGGACTGACTGGATCTGAATACAACAGGTACTAACTAACTATCAGGTTAGCGCTATTATTTGTTAAAGTGAGAGTTAAATTGATCAACTTGGAACTAGTTCAGAACAAGAACCAGTTTTTGATTGCCATCCCTAATTATAGTCAATAAAGTGAATTTTGTGAATTATATTTATATAGCGCTTTTCTCTAGTGACTCAAAGCGCTTTTACATAGTGAAACCCAATATCTAAGTTACATTTATACCAGTGTGGGTGGCACTGGGAGCAGGTGGGTAAAGTGTCTTGCCCAAGGACACAACGGCAGTGACTAGGATGGCGGAAGCGGGAATCGAACCTGCAACCCTTTAAGTTGCTGGCACGGCCGCTCTACCAACCGAGCTTAAAGGCTTAAGATATCTTACTTTGCATGTAATTATTACATTTATTATAAAAAAGGTAAAACTAATTATTAGATTTTTGATTGACACTTTTATTAGTAGATTGCACAGTACAGTACATATTCCGTACAATTGACCACTAAATGGTAACACCCCAATAAGTTTTTCAACTTGTTTAAGTCGGGGTCCACGTTAATCAATTCATGGTACAAATATATACTATCAGAATAATCACACAAGTTAATCATCATAGTATATACATTGAATTATTGACATTATTTACAATCCGGGGGGTGGGATGAGGAGCTTTGGTTGATATCAGTACTTCAGTCATCAACAATTGCATCAACAGAGAAATGGACATTGAAACAGTGTAGGTCTTATTTAGTAGGATATGTACAGCCAGCAGAGAACATAGTGAGTTCACATAGCATAAGAACAAGTATATACATTAGAAGTACATTTGAGTTGTTTATAATCCGGGGAGATGGGATGTGAATGGAGGAGGGTATTAGTAAAGTGTTGAAGTTGACTGGAGGTGTTGTTTTAGAGCGCTTTTGAAGGAATATAGAGATGCACTTACTTTTATACCTGTTGGGAGTGCATTCCACATTGATGTGGCATAGAAAGAGAATGAGTTAAGACCTTTGTTAGATCGGAATCTGGGTTTAACGTGGTTTGTGGATCTCCCCCTGGTGTTGTGGTTATGGCGGTCATTTACGTTAAGGAAGTAGTTTGACATGTACTTCGATATCAGGGAGGTGTAGCGGATTTTATAGACCAGGCTCAGTGCAAGTTGTTTGACTCTGTCCTCCACCCTGAGCCAGCCCACTTTGGAGAAGTGGGTTGGATTGAGGTGTGATCTGGGGTGGAGGTCTAAAAGTAACCGGACTAGTTTAATCTGGGATGTTTGGAGTCTAGATTTGAGGGTTTTGGAGGTGCTGGGGTACCAGGAGGTGCAAGTGTAATCGAAGAAGGGTTGAATGAGAGTTCCCGCTAGAATCTTCAAAGTGCTTTTGTTGACCAGAGAGGAGATTCTGTAGAGGAATCTTGTTCTTTGGTTGACCTTTTTGATGACCTTGGTTGCCATTTTATCACAGGAAAGATTAGCCTCTAGAATGGAACCTAGGTAGGTGATCTCATCTTTCCTGGTGATAACAATGTCACCCACTTTTAATTAAAAAAAATCAACAAAAGAAAACGGATGCCGAACGCACGGGAAGCTAAGCTAAAACTTATCGCTGAGTCAAGAGTCCAAAAGTAACGTGCCGAGCGCACGGGAAGCTAAGGGGACACTTAGCACAGACCAGAATAAGGAAAACGTCCACGTGAAAGTTGCTTACCGCAAACAAAGGATCAAGAATGAACGGCGGGAGAAGGCAGGCTTAAATACGGAAGTAATCAATAAACACAGGAGCGCGTCAGGAAACAAGTAACAGGTGGAACAAATCAGAAACTATGGTAACGGAACAAACAAGGAAGTGCATAAACAAACTCGAAAATTGGAAACGTCAACAAAAGTCCCAAAAATGTCCAAAATACCTACCCAGGCTCGAGTCCCACAAGTCTCCCTGGCGGCCGGGATGTCCAAAATGTCCAAAGTCCCAGCACAGTCCCACGGGAAGGCGGGGAGAAAAGTCAGTAAAATGTTCAAAAATCACATGGAGTGCCACAAGTCTTTGATGTGGGACTCGAACCTGGGGTGTTTTGAAGATTTTTGGCACTTTTGCCAACTTTTATACCCCTTCCCCGTGGGACTCGGCTGGGTGTGTTATGGAGATTTTGGGCATCCTGGGACTTGCACGGCCGGCGACGGGACTTGTGGGACTCGAACCTGGGTAGGTATTTTGAACATTTTTGGGGACTTTCGCCGACTTTTCTCACTTTTCTCCCCAGCTTCCCGTGGGACTTTGCTGGGTGCGTTTTGGACATTTTTTGCATCCTGGGACTTGTGGGACTCGAACCCGGGGAGGTATTTTGGAGTAAAATGGGACTTTTGACTTTTTGGGCCGCTTTTTCCCCTCTTCTTCCCCGCCTTCCTGTGCACCATTGTTGGGTGTGTTTTGGACATTTGGACAAAAATAGTTTCATGCATGTTTTACTCAATATTGGTCATAAAATGTCAGCAACATAGCCATAATATCTTACTGAGATCATTTAGGACCAAAACTCTTAAAAGAAGTAAAACTGTCACACCCTGGTGAGGAAAGTCTTGTCTTGTTTTTTTCTGTCTTGTGATTTGTACATTTTATTTTGAAAAGCAACTCCTCTTGTTTCAGATCACGGGCCCTTCCTTTTGTGTCACCAGTCTCACGTCATCACTGACCCTTGATTGTTTCCACCTGCTTCCCATGGATTTGAGGGTTTTGCAGGTGCTGGGGTACCAGGAGGTGCAAGCGTAATCGAAAAAGGGTTGAATGAGAGTTCCCGCTAGAATCTTCAAGGTGCTTTTTTTGACCAGAGAGGAGATTCTGTAGAGGAAGCCGGATTGGAATTTGTACATTACTTTATTAGGAGGATTCAGGAGGAACGGTGTGGTTTTGGTCCTGGTCGTGGAACTGTGGACCAGCTCTATACTCTGGGCAAGGTTCTTGAGGGTGCATGGGAGTTTGCCCAACCAGTCTACATGTGCTTTGTGGACTTGGAGAAGGCATTCGACCGTGTCCCTCGGGAAGTCCTGTGGGGAGTGCTCAGAGAGTATGGGGTATCGGACTGTCTTATTGTGGCGGTCCGCTCCCTGTATGATCAGTGTCAGAGCTTGGTCCGCATTGCCGGCACTAAGTCGGACACATTTCCAGTGAGGGTTGGACTCCACCAAGGCTGTCCTTTGTCACCCATTCTGTTCATAACTTTTATGGACAGAATTTCTAGGCGCAGTCAAGGCGTTGAGGGGTTCTGGTTTGGTGACCGCAGGATGAGGTCTCTGCTTTTTGCAGATGATGTGGTCCTGATGGCTTCATCTGACCGGGATCTTCAGCTCTCACTGGATCGGTTTGCAGCCGAGTGTGAAGCGACCGGAATGAGAATCAGCACCTCCGAGTCAGAGTCCATGGTTCTCGCCCGGATAAGGGTGGAATGCCTTCCCCGGGTTGGGGAGGAGACCCTGTCCCAAGTGGAGGAGTTCAAGTACCTAGGAGTCTTGTTCACGAGTGAGGGAAGAGTGGATCGTGAGCTCGACAGGCGGAATCGGTGCGGCGTCTTCAGTAATGCGGACGTTGTACCGATCCGTTGTGGTGAAGAAGGAGCTGAGCCGGAAGGCAAAGCTCTCAATTTACCGGTCGATCTACGTTCCCATCCTCACCTATGGTCATGAGCTTTGGGTCATGACCGAAAGGATAAGATCACGGGTACAAGCGGCCCAAATGAGTTTCCAGGTCTCTCCCTTAGAGATAGGGTGAGAAGCTCTGCCATCCGGGAGGAACTCAAAGTAAAGCCGCTGCTCCTCCACATGGAGAGGAGCCAGATGAGGTGGTTCGGGCATCTGGTCAGGATGCCACCCGAACGCCTCCCTAGGGAGGTGTTTAGGGCACGTCCAACCGGTAGGAGGCCACGGGGAAGACCCAGGACACGTTGGGAAGACTATGTCTCCCGGCTGGCCTGGGAACGCCTCGGGATCCCCCGGGAAGAGCTAGACGAAGTGGCTGGGGAGAGGGAAGTCTGGGTTTCCCTGATTAGGCTTTTGCCCCCGCGACCCGACCTCGGATAAGCGGAAGATAATGGATGGATGGAAGTTTATTAGTAGTAAGGTATCCATCAACCTGTTCATAAACTACATGAATGCTACATATGTGCCTCTTGAGGTCTCACTGTAGGCCTTGTAAGATCATGTTACATCTAAACTGAAAAAATTGAGGCTAATCCCCCTTTTTTTCTCCTTTTTTCCCAAAATAAGAACCGTTAAGCAGAATCGAAAGTGGAATGGTCAGATAAAAAGGTTGCACCCCAGAATCAGAGAAAGAAGGCAGTTTTAAAATATACTGACTCCCGATCCAAACAATAAGGACAAAACAACAAACAATGGTACTGGACGAGAGAACCTGAGCCACAAAATCACACGAAAACAAAGTATCGAAGAAAACTGTCCGTAGGAATGCAGGAGAGGAACTGCGGATGAAAATACAAAGAAACAATCTGAAAATACCTCTGAGCAAGCAAATGGAGGAATGTTGGCGTGGTCTATAGACGTGGAGAAAGCAGCACCTGACAGGTTCAAACAATCAGTACGGCCTGGTGATTGCAGCCAGGTGTGCTCGGACACTCCAGACCTTCTCCGCTGCCATGGCAACTGCAAGAGAGGGAAAATAAGAGGACGGCCGGGTTGCTACGGAAAAGCAAACCCGGCAAACTAGGAATGTAACAACAAGTACTGTAATTTCCAGGCTGTGGAGCACATCTAAATATAAGCCGCACATTCTTAATTATTGGCCGCAAAAGTATATTAACAGCAAGTGTACACATTGAAACATGAAGTATTTACACAGGCGTTTGTGTACACAAATTTAACAAAAGCCAGTGCCTAGAAAATGGCATACAGAAGCGTACCGGAGAGCAGTTCAGCTCTTTGGCGAATGTCGGTCCAGTCTTTTGGGGCCAGTTTGTGGCACATGATTTCCGTACTGTGCGGCTATTTAGTTTTTTTTGATGACGGCCTCAATCGCCTTCGACTTTGGGACTATGTCATGTGCATTTTGACATTTCTTTTGATGATGGTGAGTCCATAACACGCTAAATGGTTGACTAAATGATCGTGCGAATGTGTTCGGTTTAATGTGAAAAATTTAATTGGTCCACCGCTACCTGTTTGGCAATTCCATTGATCTTATGCGACGAGGCAAAAATTACTGTCATACAGAGAAGCGTACCGGAGAACACTTCAGCTCTTTGGCGAGCGTCGGTCCGGACTTTTGGGGCTAGTTTGTGGCACAGGATTTCCGTTCTGTGCGGCTATTTACTTTTTTTGGTGACGGCCTCAATCGCCTTCGATTTTGGGACTATGTCATGTGCATTTCGACATTTCTTTTGATGAGGGTGAGTCCATAACACGCTAAATGGTTGACTGAATGATCGTGCAAATGTGTTCAAATAATGTGAACAATTTCATTGGTCCACCGTTACCCGTTTGGCAATTTCATTGATCTGATGCGTCGAGGCAAAAATTACTTGCATACCGAGACAGAAGCATAAGGGAGAACACTTCAGCTCTTCAGTTAGCGTCAGTCCGGACTTTTGGGGCTAGTTTGTGGCACAGGATTTCCGTCCTGTGCGGCTATTTACTTTTTTTGGTGACGGCCTCAATCGCCTTCGACTTTGGGACTATGTTATGTGCATTTTGACATTTCTTTTGATGAGGGTGAGTCCATAACACGCTAAATGGTTGACTGAATGATCGTGCAAATGTGTTCAAATAATGTGAACAATTTCATTGGTCCACCGTTACCCGTTTGGCAATTTCATTGATCTGATGCGCCGAGGCAAAAATTACTGGCATACAGACAAACGTACCGGAGAACACTTCAGCTCTTTGGTTAGCGTCAGTCCGGACTTTTGGGGCTAGTTTGTAGCACATGATTTCCGTTCTGTGCGGCTATTTACTTTTTTTGATGGCGGCCTTCAATCGCCTTCGATTTTGGGACTATGTCATGTGTGCGTTTCGACATTTCTTTTGATGAGGGTGAGTCCATAGCACGCTAAATGGTTGACTGAATGATCGTGCGAATGTGTTCGATTTAATGTGAATAATTTCATTGGTCCACCGTTACCCGTTTGGCAATTTCATTGATCTGATGCGCCGAAGCAAAAATTACTGGCATACCGAGAAGCGTGCCGGAGAACACTTCAGCTCTTCGGCGAGCGTGAGTCCGGATTTTGGGGCCAGTTTGTGGCACAGGATTTCGGTTCTGTGCGGCTATTTACTTTTTTTGATGATGGGCTCAGTCGCCTTTGACTTTGGGACTATGTCATGTGCGTTTTGACATTTCTTTTGATGAGGGTGAGTCCATAACACGCTAAATGGTTGACTGAATGATCGTGCGAATGTGTAAAATGTGAAAGATTTCATTGGTCCACCGTTACCCGTTTGGCAATTTCATTGATCTGATGCGCCGAGGCAAAAATGACTGGCATACCGAGAAGCGTACTGGAGAGCACTTCAGCTCTTTGGCGAGCGTCGGTCCAGTCATGTGGGGCTAGTTTGTGGCAATGGACTTACGTACAGTGCGGCTATTTACTTTTTTTTTTGATGACGGCCTCAATCGTCTTCGATTTTGGGACTATGTCATGTGCATTTCGACATTTCTTTTGATGAGGGTGAGTCCATAACACGCTAAACGGTTGACTGAATGTTCCAGCGAATGTGCAAAATGTGAAAAATTTAATCGGTCCACCGTTACCCGCTTGACAATTTCATTAATCTGATGCGCCGAGGCAACAATTACTGGCATACAGAGAAGCGTGCCGGAGAACACTTCAGCTCTTCAGCGAGCGTCAGTCCGGTCATTTGGGGCCAGTTTGTGGCAAAGGATTTCCGTACTGTTTGGCGATTTACTTTTTTTTTATGACGGCCTCAATCGCCTTCGATTTTGGGACTATGTCATGTGCGTTTCGACATTTCTTTTGATGAGGGTGAGTCCATAACACGCTAAATGGTTGACTGAATGATCGAGCGAATGTGCAAAATGTGAAAAATTTCATTGGTCCACCGTTACCCGCTTGACAATTTCATTGATCTGATGCGACGAGGCAAGACTTACTGGCATACAGAGAAGCGTACTGGAGAACACTCCAGCTCTTCAGCGAGCGTCGGTCCGGTCATTTGGGTCACGTTTGTGGCAAAGGACTTCCGTACAGTGCGGCTATTTACTTCTTATTGATGACGCGGTCAATCGTCTTTGACTTTGGGACTATGTCATGTGTGTTTCAAAATTCTTTTTTGATGATGGTGAGTCCATAACACGCTAAATGGTTGACTAAATGATCGTGCAAATGTGTTCGATTTAATGTGAAAAATTTCATTGGTCCACCGCTACCTGTTTGGCAATTCCATTGATCTGATGCGACGAGGCAAAAATTACTGTCATACAGAGAAGCGTACTGGAGAACACTTCAGCTCTTTGGCGAGCGTCGGTCCGGTCTTTTGGGGCCAGTTTGTGGCACATGATTTCCGTACTGTGCGACTATTTACTTTTTTTG
Source organism: Nerophis ophidion (assembly GCF_033978795.1). Taxonomy (NCBI): domain Eukaryota; kingdom Metazoa; phylum Chordata; class Actinopteri; order Syngnathiformes; family Syngnathidae; genus Nerophis; species Nerophis ophidion. The sequence goes on from NC_084615.1 coordinate 78,793,411, forward strand.
ATGACGCGGTCAAACATGTTCAACTTTGGGACTTTGTCATGTGCATTTCGACATTTCTTTTGATGAGGGTGAGTCCATAACACCCTAAATGGTTGACTGAATGATCGTGCGAATGTGTTCGATTTAATGTGAATAATTTCATTGGTCCACCGTTACCCGTTTGGCAATTTCATTGATTTAATGTGACGTGGCAAAAATGACTGGCGGCATGCAAACCTTGTAAACCGTACAAAATCCATACATTTTATCAAGTATTTTATGAAGTGCAGGGTTTAAAGCAGGAGTGTCGGTTTTATCGGGCCCGCGGGATGAGTTTGCTAAGTATAAAAATTGACCTGAAATTTTTGAATGAAAGAAACTGCTGTTCTAAATGTGTCCACTAGATGTCGCAATAACAATTCTTTGTATCTTTGTAGAAGATGCTACATATGTAAAAACAAAACAAAAAAAACACATACTTAGTGTACCTGTCGAGAAAAATGAGCACACTACATAAATAACATCCTGTAATTTGATTTTGATATTATTTTTCTATCTAGATAGATTGAAAATGAACACCAATGAGTTGACTGATGAACGATATTGCATCATTTATTCAGAAAGTATAAATAACGAAAAATAAAGATAGACATGTAAGTGTAAAAAAAAACAAAAAAAAACAACAACATTATGATTTATACATTTTCAGAATGTGCTTGTTGTATTTTTTAACAAAGAAAACAATCTGACGTTGTCTTTATTTTTACGTTATCGTGCCGTGATTTCACCAGAATGGCCCACTTGGGAGTAGATTTTCCTCTATGTGGCCACTTAACACCCATTTTTCACACAAAATGAAATGTTTAAAAATGATAATGTTTTCTATATTCTTTTCAAATTTTTTAATTGGCCTCTTTATCAAGGATGCAAACAAGCCCTTTCAGGAAAAAAACAACATCTTATATTTGGGTCAGTTGAGTACAAGCCTAAATTGTCATATTGCCAGTCTACTTTCCGACAGCACTTCAAATCTAACAGAGTACAAGGTCATCACGGTCCCTCTTTGTGTCACCCAACATCGCCAATTGGATTTAGGTCTGGGTTCCAGCTGGGGCATTCGATAACATAAACGTTTGTCTGTTCAAGACATTCTTTTGTGATTCTGGGTCATTGTCATGCTGGAAGGTGACATTCCTAAAGCTCACAAACATCTGAACAATTTGAGACCAAGAAGACTTGTTCTTTGACTTGTAAGAAAATGCTTGTACTACAAAGAAGACTGTGCATCACTATTAGAACACAACACCCACGGTGAAGCATGAGAATAAAGTATCGCACAGCCCTTTACATTTTGGCAGCCATTTTTATGACATAAATACTTATATTCTTTAGGGACAATGAAACCTGGAGAGTAGTCCGTGCACATCTTGTTTAGCAGTTCAGATGTACAAACCCTGTTTCCATATGAGTTGGGAAATAGTCTTAGATGTAAATATAAACAGAATACAATGATTTGCAAATCCTTTTCAAGCCATATTCAGTTGAATATGCTACAAAGACAACATATTTCATGTTCAAACTCATAAACAATTTTTTTTTCTTTTGCAAATAATCATTAACTTTAGAATTTGACGCCAGCAACACGTGACAAAGAAGTTGGGAAAGGTGGCAAAAAAAACTGATAAAGTTGAGGAATGCTCATCAAACACTTATTTGGAACATCCCACAGGTGTGCAGGCTAATTGGGAACAGGTGGGTGCCATGATTGGGTAAAAAAACAGCTTTCCAAAAAATGCTCAGTCTTTCACAAGAAAGGATGGGGCGAGGTACACCCCTTTGTCCACAACTGTGTGAGCAAATAGTCAAACAGTTTAAGAACAACCTTTCTCAAAGTGACATTGCAAGAAATTTAGGGATTTCAACATCTACGCTCCATAATATCATCAAAAGGTTCAGAGAATCTGGAGAAATCACTCCACGTAAGCGGCATGGCCCGAAAGCAACATTGAATGACAGTGACCTTCCATCCCTGTATCAAAAACCGACATCCGTGTGTAAAGGATATCACCACATGGGCTCAGGAACACTTCAGAAAACCACTGTCACTAAATGCAGTTGGTCGCTACATCTTTAAGTGCAAGTTAAAGCTCTACTATGCAAAGCGAAACCATTTATCAACAACATCCAGAAACGCCGCCGGCTTCTCTGGGCCCGAAATCATCTAACATAGACTGATGCAAAGTGGAAAAGTGTTCTGTGGTCTGACGAGTCCACATTTCAAATTATATTTGGAAACTGTGGACATTAGTGTCCTCGGGAACAAAGAGGAAAAGAACTATCCAGATTGTTATAGGTGCAAAGTTGAAAAGCCAGCATATGTGATGGTATGGCGCGGTGTATTAGTGCCCAAGGCATGGGTAACTTACACATCAGTGAAGGCACCATTAATGCTGAAAGGTACATACAGGTTTTGGAGCAACATATGTTGTCATTTAAGCAACGTAATCATGGACGCCCCTGCTTATTTCAGGAAGACAATGAAAAGCCACGTGTTACAACAGTGTGGCTTCATAGGAAAAGACTGGCCTGCCTGTAGTCCAGACCTGTCTCCCATTGAACATTTTGAAGCCTAAAATACAACAACAGAGATCCCGGACTTTTGAACAACTTAAGCAGTTCATCAAGCAAGAATGGGAAAGAATTCCGCCTGAAAAGCTTGAAAAATGTGTCTCTTCAATTCCCAAACGTTTATTGAGTGTTGTTAAAAGAAAAGGTGATGTAACACAGTGGTGAACATGCCCTTTCCCAACTACTTTGGCACGTGTTGCAGCCATGAAATTCCAAGTTAACTATTATTTGCAAAAAAAAATTTTTTTATGAGTTTGAACATCAAATATGTTGTCTTTGTAGCATATTCAACTGAATATGGCTTGAAAAAGATTTGCAAATCATTGTATTCTGTTTATATTTACATCTAACACAATTTCCCAACTCATATGGAAACGGGGTTTGTACTATCCTTTGAAAATTAAAAATGACACGTGAGATGACAATTGTGTTTTTCAGTCAAACACGGTGGTGGTAGCATCAAGGCCCTCTAGCGCCCCTTAGGAATAAAACACAGACAAAAGTGCTTGTAACTTCCGGTAGGAATGTCGTAGAGACATGAAACAAAAACTTCTATGTAGGTCTCACTTAGACCTACATTTCATTCATTTACATCCTTCAACAAAAATCAACAGGAAGTTGGCGCTTACCCCTTCAAAACAAAATTTTTGTAAAAACCCGTCACCTTTTTTCAAACGTTATCTCCTCTGAGCGCGTTTGTCGTGTCGACTTCAAACTCGCATAGAAAAGATATTGAACCCTTCTGATTAAAAGTTCCGCAAAGAGTTTTTCTAACTGCTTTGGTTTGGATTTTACGAGCCTTCAAAGAACCTCTGCGCTGATGCTGCTGCCGTCTCGGATGGCTGCTTGAATGCAGGAAGCACCAGCGTGACCACACAATGCAGAGAAGGTAGGTAATGTGCAGGTAAAGATATGTTGACTGGGTGAAAGAAGGAGGAACCAGTTGGACTCCAGGATACAGAGAAGGTAGGTAATGTGCAGGTAAAGATATGTTGTCTGGGTGATGGCAGGAAGCACCAGCATGTATGGGTGAAAGAAAGAAGCACCCGTGTGACCCCAGGATGCAGGGAAGGTAGGTAACGTGCAGGTAAATATATGTTGGATGGGTAAAGGCAGGAAACACCAAGAAAAGTCGGTCCAGTCCATCGCTGCTTGCAGCTTTAATTTTTTTTGTTTTTATTCGGTCATTGGTGGAGCTCAGGATAGTATTTAAATATTGTTTTTAATATTGTTGTGCAGCACTCTGAAAACATTTTGTAGTTTAAATGAGATATATCAATTAAGTGGATTGGATTGGAACTGGTTTTGGTGAACTTGTGGTAGGTTGGGACATGCTGAGGTTTCCAGGGGCCACACACACTCACCAGAAGGCTGTCAAACGATATGTTCAAAACACGCTGACTCGGCAACAACGCTCCTTTTGCTATACATCACCCCGAGAAATGTTGCGGGCGTTCACCTTCCCCAACTGTAAGGCTGAGTGAGGTGTTGGGTTCTGACTCAGTGGCGCCTGCGCGTTCTCCGTAATGAGCCAGAACTGAAACCGACAAATCGTAAATCCTTGATTTAATATTTGACGGCGCTAACTCGCAGTGCCCATCACTCATTTCTTGACGTGCAAAAAGTTCTGCATCCTCCTCTTCTGAAAAGAGTCGCTCTGCTCCGCTGAAGAGAAGATTTAAAGATTTATAAAAATACTTGTGTTTTTTTCAAGGTGCTTGCCTTCGGTGGGAGTTCTTACACTCCTCACAGTTGTGCTCTCCAATCCCGACGTTAAATATTTTAACTAGGGGTGGGCAAATGAATGCGTTAATTATGAGTTAACTCATCAATCTATTCACGCCGACAATTATTTTATCGCACATTTGCGTATGTTGTTTACATGCTTTTATTTTGTTAACGCCTTTTCTTAACAAGATGGCGTCGCCCGGCGTGGAGGGGCTCTTGGTAAAGATGGAACATTTGGCAAAAATACCGGACAATTCTGCAAATGTCATGGCTGGCTTACAGCGTGGTCACTCCGGGATCACTTACGACCGCCAGACAATTCTGGATGTGGATAGATCGGGCCGTTTTGGACTGAATGAGGCGTGCTTGCTAGAGCGGCTAGCTAGCATGGGAATACTTTGCCGGCTACATCCAGCGGCCTGTGAAGCAGCGGAGTATATGTGTTGTCTGTCTATTTATGAATAATGCAGACCAGGAGTGTTGGCTGACTTCTTAACGTTTGCTTTCAGAGCGTGCATATCACAACATACAAGATGTCGTCATGGCGACACAACCTATACCGGGCTACCACTCCTGTTGCATGCTGGGTAGGGTAGTTCTTTTTTCCCCTGGCTCATAACATCACAATATAGTACCATGTATATGATGCCTTCAGTTTATCAAAGCACCAAGCAAACAATCGGAAAATTCCCATCATATCAATTCCTAGATATGGTCATAATTATTTTAAGTGCACTACGCAGAATAAACACAACATTATTAATATTGCTACTACGGATAATTTGATCCAAAATTCCCTAAAACAGCCCACTACCTATAATATAGGTTTTTTAAACATAATAAAAAAAATGTTTCTGCTGTTACCTCAGAAATTGCCTGTTCAGATGTTATGATTGTGGCTCAGAGATTTGTATGTAGATTATATTTATTTTCCATAACAAACAGGATAACTTAAATACCCTGGCAGTGGCAATAAGCTTAAATGTTTGTATTTACATTTTTGGAGTTGATTTTCATCAAATATGCTATTTAACTGCTACTGTTTAACAAGGACTGATTTAAATTGTGTTTGCACAACAAATGTTTTGGCATTTTTGTTCATGTGGGAGAATATTCCAATAAAGGTGCACTACACACTACTTTTGAATTCATTATTGGGCTTTGTGTATACAATGCAGTTAATCGCGATTAATCGGAGAAATAGTGCGATTAACTTCGATTAAAATTTTTAATCCTTGCCCAGCCCTAATTTTAATATTAAAATACATTTTAGAGTGTGATTCTTTTGAATAGAGAAAGAATGTGAAGGAGTACATTTTTCCTCAACTGTCTTATCGAGATTGCCGCCTTATCTTCTGTGACTTTTTAATGGACTCTGGAGTATTTGTCAGTATATGACATGTTTTATTGAAGCATGATTAGTCAATTGATTGAGTCCAATATGTTAACAATGAGTCCAGAGTTGAAACTGTGAGTCATATTCAAAAGTGGGCACGTTGTGTAAATCATAAAGAAAAACAGAATACAATGATTTGCAAATCCCATTCAACTTTCATTCAATTGAATCGACCGCAAAGACAAAATACTTAAAGTTCAAACTGTAAAACTTTGTTATTCTTTGCAAATATTAGCTCACTTAGAATTTGATGCCTGTAACATGTGTCCAAAAAAAAGTTGGTGCAAGTGGCAAAAAAGACTGAGAACGTTGAGGAATGCTCATCAAACACTAATTTGGATCATCTCACAGGTGAACATGTCGAGACTTGGACTATGAGGTGGATTGTTTTTCTGACGCAAAGGAAAGTTGTCACGAGCAAGGCGTGAATGAAGGTACATGAATTGATTAACGTGGACCCCGACTCAAATAAGTTGAAAACTTATTGGGGTGTTACCATTTAGTGGTCAATTGTACGGAATATGTACTGTACTGTGCAATCTACTAATAAAAGTATCATTCAATCAATCAAAAAAAAAAAACATATTTAATTATACTCTAACAAACTACAAAAAGGCAAACAAAAAGCGCGCACTAGACTATGAAAACCAACAGAAGAACTAAACAAACCCAAAAACTTACGTGGCATGGGCAGGAGGGATTAAACAGCAAGGCATGGCATGAAGGAAGGATGTGTATAAAGTCGCCAGGCTGACCACCTGGCAACTACAGGTTTAAATAATAGCTATGATAAGCGTGACATGAGGACAAGGTGAAAACTAATGGGTTGCTGTGGTAATAAGACAAACAAGGAAGTGCAGGAACAGGAACTGATTGTCCAAAAAAGAAAACCAAACATGACAAAAACAGAACATGATCCCATAGACGTGACAGAACAGACTCATTGAGAACAGGTGGGTGCCATGATTGGGTATAAAAGCACCCTCCATGAAATTCTCAGTCATTCACAAACAAGGATAGGGCAAGGGTCACCACTTTGTGAACAAATGCTTGAGCAAATTTTCAAACAACATTTCTCAGCGAGCTATTGCAAGGAATTTAGGGCTTTCACCCTCTACGGTCCGTGATATCATCAAACGGTTCAGAGAATCTGGAGAAATCACTGCACATAAGCAATGATATTATATGATATGATATATCCGATCCCTCAGGCGGTACTGCAATCAAAAAGTGACATCAGTGTGTAAAGAATATCACCACAAGGGCTCAGGAACACTTCATAAAACCACTGTCAGTAACTACAGTTGGTCGCTACATCTGTGAGTGCAAGTTAAAATTCTACCATGCAAAGCGAAATACATTTATCAACAACACCCAGAAACGCCACCAGCTTTGCTGGGCCCAAGCTCATCTAAGATGGACTGATGCAAAGAGGGAAAGTGTTCTGTGGTCTGACGAGTCCACATTTCAAATTGTTTTTGGAAACTGTGGACGTCGTGTCCTCCGGATCAAAGAGGAAAAGTACCATTCGGATTGTTATAGGCGCAAAGTGTAAAAGCCAGCATCTGTGATGGTATGGGGGTGTATTAGTGCCCAAGACGCGGGTAACTTACACATCTTTGAAGGCACCATTAATGCTGAAAGGTCCATACAGGTTTTGGAGCAACATATGTTGCCATCCAAGCAACATTATCATGGACGCCCCTGCTTATTTCAGCAAGACACTGCCAAGTTATGTGTTACGACAGCGAGTGCGGGTACTAGACTGGCCTGCCTGTAGTCCAGACCTGTCTCCCATTGAAAATGTGTCTAGACTAAAATACCACAACGGAGACCCCGGACTGTTGAAAAACTTAAGTTGTACATCAAGCAAGAATGGAAAAGAATTCCACTTGAAAAGCTTCAAAAAATGGTCTCCTCAGTTCCCAAAGGCTTACTGAGTGTTGTTAAAAGGAAAGGCCATGTAACACAGTGGTAAAAATGCCCTTGTGCCAACTTTTTTGCAATGTGTTGCTGCCATTAAATTCCAAATTAATGATTATTTGCGGGGAAAAAAAAAATGTTTCTCAGTTTGATCATTAAATATCTTGTCTTTGCAGTCTATTCAATTGAATACACCGTATTTCCTTGAATTGCCGCCGGGCATATAGTATGCACCTGACTTGAATTACTGCCGGGTCAAACTCGCCTCGCAAAATAATTAGCGCATGCTTAGTATTACCGCCGGGTCAAACTTGTGACGTCACGAATGACACTTCCCCTGTCATCATTTTCAAAATCGCATAAAAGGAAAAAGATTAAGAGCTATTCAGTAGGCTTTAAGGTCAAAGCTATTGAATAGCAGTATGCTAAAAAGAATAGTAAGCAGCCATGTTTTATTAATATATCTGTGGAGCCGACGGTCTGACAGACGGGCAGGGCACGCTCGAGCCCGGCCTAAGATGGCGGCGAGTGAGCGGAGAGGACGAGCAGAACAGCGACCTGGACTGAGGTTTTATTGAAAAATAAACAACGTCAAACTGCTCAAGCCATGTCCTTCCTTGGTGGTCCTGGGAACCCGCAAGACGACGGCTTGAGACCGTCACAATACCGTAGCTGCGTCTGTCAAATATGAGTCATTAAATGACTCCCGCCTAAAGGGCGCTAGTGATCCAACTTGCGACTACTCGGCTGCAGGAGAAGTGAAATGAGTGACGTGATAAGTGCTGGAGGAGGTGATAAAGGAAGATCTCCATCGAGACAGAGGGACTTGTAAAACTGAAGAAAGATAAGGAAGACTTCTATAAAGTTATCGATCGTTTATTGTTTTTCCGCTTATATGTCTTTGTTCATGTTTAGTTCTGGACTCTGCCGATTCCTTGTTTGAGCACTTCCTTGTTTGTTTAGTCACCATGGCAACGTAGTGTGCTCCTCCTCACGGGCTCCTGTCACACCTGTTTTTGATGATTATTTGTGTATTTAAGCCCACCTGATTCCTCAGTTCGTCCTCGGCTCATGACTTGGTTTTCGCAACACGTCACGTTTTTGTATCCTGTGTCCTCGATTATTTTGTGCTAAGTTCTGCCTTAGCTTCACGTGCGTGTGGCTCCTCGTTTAATGTTTTCTGTTTCCTGCTACGTTTTAGCATTAGCTTTCCGTGCATTGGCACGCGCTTTTGCACCAGTGTTCTTTTGTTTTATTATATTAAAACTTATTCTTACCTGCAATCCTGCTGCCTGGTAGTGTGTGCATCCACAAAGTGGCAACTCCGCGCAGCAAGTGCGCCGCGAAGCGTGACAATCGATGCTTTTGATCAGAAGGAGCTGGCATGGACTTCATTTAAAAGTAATGGTAAGACCATAAAAACGTTTTTTTTTTATTAAATGTCCTTACATCACATTTAAATTTTTACTGCATGCCTTTGGTAAGTGCCGGGAGAGAGAAGAGGTTTTAAAATAATTAGCGCATGCTTACTTTTACCGTATGCCTTTGGTAAACGCAGGAGTGAGAAGAGGTTTGAAATCAATTAGCGCCCCGGCGGCAATTCAAAGAAATACGGTTTGTTGAAAAAGAATTGCAAATCATTGTATTCTGTTTTTATTTAGCATTTACACAAGGTGCCAACTTCACTGGTTTTGGGGTTTTTAAGAATGCTTTATAGTCCAAGTAAAAGAATCATGTTGTACCAGCAGTAAAACACCCAGAAAAGGCTCAGACATGTTTGGTCTTGTCTCACATAAACATTGTGAACGATGGCCAAAATTCCCCCCAAAAAGTGCAGTTCCCGCTTTAGGTATTTTTGAAGCAAATACTTGCTCGGAGTTTACGCAAGTAATGATTTGTGCACTTTGTCCACATCTTTGCATGACCTTGAATATGTTTCATAATCATGTCAATAAAGCAGTGTCAGTAAAAGACAATGGAGGCAGCTTCCTGGCATTGTGCCAAATGTTCACCTTATCACTTTTAATACTGCTACTCCTTCTGGATATTCACCTTAAAAGTCTGCTGCTGAGGCTCAGCAACTGACGTAAAGACGAATGATAAACAAAACGACAGGTTTTTACATGCTTATATGGATTTATGACAGCAATTATGCACCTATATGGCTGTACTGTACAATCATTGCCTGTTTACATAACATCATTATCAATTCTTTGGCCACACCGGTTTTGGTATGATTCACTTTTACTTCACCAATATTTTGTCTACTCAGGGTCAGTGCTTTTGGATTTTTTTTAATTGGATTTCACCACAAAATAACACAGTAATAAGGCAAACAAATTCATAATGTACAGTAATAGTCCCATCAACAAGAGCAAGAAGTTCTTATCCTGACACTGTTATGATAAGTTTAGCCTGGAGGCGTCAAACTCATTTTCATTATGTCCATATTGCAGTTATAGAAGCCCTCAGAGGGCCACTTCGTGATATTATTACACAATTTCCCTGTCCTTTGATTAATATTATTGTTGGAAAAAAACAAATCTGAAGTAAATATTTAATTACAGCTCATTTAGAATTTCAACATCCTTTTCCTTCGTCATTTATATGACTTCTGCAGTTTTCTTTGAATGTTAAAGGGGAACATTATCACAATTTCAAAAGGGTTAAAAACAATAAAAAATCAGTTCCCATTGGCTTGTTGTATTTTTTGAAGTTTTTTTCAAAATTTTACCGGTCTCGGAATATCCCTAAATAAAGCTTTAAAGTGCCTTATTTTCGCTATCTTCGAAACCACTATCCATTTCCCTGTGACGTCACACAGTGCTGCCAATGTAAACAAACAATGGGAATACCACAGCAAGATATAGCGACATTAGCTCGGATTCAGACTCGGATTTCAGCGGCTTAAGCGATTCAACAGATTACGCATGTATTGAAACAGATGGTTGGAGTATGAAAATATTGAAGAAGAAACTGAAGCTATTGACGCTATTCATAGCCATAGCATGGCCGAATAGCTGCGTTAGCATCGCCGGTAAAATGTGCGGACCAAACGATCAGGACTTTCGCATCTTGTGACACTGGAGCAACTTAAATCGTCGATTGGTAAGTGTTTGTTTCGCATTAAATGTGGGTGGAAGGAAACGTAATATAGTTGCAAATGCATCTGCAGGTTATCCATACATCTCTGTGCCATGTCTGCTTTAGCACCGCCGGTAAATAGCATGTTAGCATCGATTAGCGTAGCATGTTAGCATCAATTAGCTGGCAGTCAACATCAACAAAACTCACCTTTGTGATTTCGTTGACTTTATAGTTGCAAATGCATCTGCAGGTTATCCATACATCTCTGTGCCATGTCTGCTTTAGCACCGCCGGTAAATAGCATGTTAGCATCAATTAGCGTAGCATGTTGGCATCGATTAGCTGGCAGTCAACATCAACAAAACTCACCTTTGTGATTTCGTTGACTTTATCGTTGCAAATGCATCTGCAGGTTATCCATACATCTCTGTGCCATGTCTGTCTTAGCATCGCCGGTCAAATGTGGAGACACTCTGGCACATTCAATGGGGGTCTGGCGGCAGACACTTTGGCATCTTGGGGCCAGTGGTGCAACTTGAATCCCTCCCTGTTAGTGTTGTTACACCCTCCGACAACACACCCACCAGGCATGATGTCTCCAAGGTTCCAAAAAATAGTCCAAAAAACGGAAAATAACAGAGCTGAGACCCGGTGTTTGTAATGTGTTGAAAATGAAAATGTCGGGTGTGTTACCTCGGTGATGTCACGTTCTGACGTCATCGCTAAAAGAGCGATAAACAGAAAGGCGTTTAATTCGCCAAAATTCACCCATTTAGAGTTCGGAAATCGGTAAAAAAAATAGATGGTCTTTTTTCTGCACCATCAAGGTATATATTGACGCTTACATAGGTCTGCTGATAATGTTCCCCTTTAAGGATAAACTTTTAAGAAGAAACATATGTTTAATGTACCCTAAGATTTTTAATTAAAATAAACTCACTAATGCAACTTTTTGTGGTCCCCTTTATTTAGAAAAGTACAGAAAAGTATCGAAATTCATGTTGGTACCCGTACCAGTACCAAAATATTGGTATCGGGACAACCCAAGTGCACTCCAAACTGAATACCAATAACTCTCTATTCATCACAACTGGTTAGCTTGTCCAGAACAACTGCAACCTTCCTCTAGAACAAGAGCAACCCCCCTCTAGAACAGTACTAGCCGGGACATGAACAACACCTTCCATTAATCCACAGAGCCTTTTGAATGGACTCCGAGACACTCGAGTGTTCTGGCTCCCTTATTCTCTGTCAAGAACATTCCTTTGAAACAACTCTCTCTTGCCAGTCCGTCTTTGATCTCAGATCATTTTGTTGTGATGCTGTCTGCTATTTAACATCAGCATAGCCTTCAGAAACGTAATATTTGTAATCCGTGCCAGTACTACAGCGGACATCAGGTACAAAAAGAACTGCGCTGTTGACTTTCAAAGAGCTGCAGATGCCTCGTTTTGGGGTGACGCCGAAGGTCGACCAGAAAAGCAATACAATGGAATAAGTCAACTTATTTCCTTGAATTGCCGCCGGGGCGCTAATTCATTTAAAACCTCTTCTTACTCCGGTGCTTCCCAAAGGCCTCCTCCATTTTGAAAATGATGACAGGTGAAGTGTCACTCCTGACGTGACGAGTTTGACCCTGTGGAATTTCTAGGCATATGCTAATCATTTTGCGAAATGAGTTTGACCCGGTAGAAATTCTAGACATGGGCTAATAAAAATTATATTTTGTGAAACGAGTTTGACCCGGCGTTAATCCTGAGGTAATGCTAAGCATGCGCTAATTATTTTGCGAAACGAGTTTGACCTGGCAGGCGTATATTATATACCTGGCGGCAATTCAAGGAAATACAGTATTCATTACTTCCCGTGTTAAGCAATGTGAGCTAAGATTTATCTGAGAACCAGATGCAGTCTTCAAAAGAGCCACATCTGGCTGGAGAGCCTTAGGTTCCCTACCCCTGCCATAACCCATTATTCAGATTTACATTGTTTGTCTATTCACAAACCATATTGAAGAACCAATTCCTAAAAACAATCACCTAAAATAATCAGAGGTGAATGCAATTTTGGGCTTGTGTGTTTTTGTCCTGACACACGACGTCCATTTCAGTGTCCGCATCTTTTCTTGAGGAATGCCGGAGTGTCTGACCGGGTCTCACGGCTCATCTCGCTCTGTCCTTAACCACATCTGCACTAATGAGAGCAACGGCAACAAGATGTCGCTTCAATGAGCAGGGATGTGTGAAGAAAGTACACCTTCATCCTAGAACTGAACACATCCTCCAAGCCGTGCCCTGTACAAAGTGTATGCGGGGTACTTTATCCTGGGTGTTTACCAGAAGTTGTGCCAGAACCAGAGATAAATCAGGTAAATGAGCTTCTATTGAAGGTGAGGGAGAGCAAGGAGAGACAGTCGCAGACCTGCTGCATTCCTCCCCAGGATTAAAGGATTAATAAAGCACAGTATGATGAGGAAACATTTCACCTGAATGAAACAAGGAGAAGTAGTTGTGCAGGATCAATGTGTTCAATGTCCCACTCAAGATGGTCTCCTGATGGCCCCACTATGGACTGGACTCTCACTATTATGTTAGATCCACTATGGACTAGACCCTCACAATAATATGTTGGATCCACTATGGACTGGACTCTCACTGTTATGTTAGATCCACTATGGACTGGACTCTCACTATTATGTTAGATCCACTATGGACTGGACTCTCACACTATTATGTTAGATCCACTATGGACTGGACTCTCACACTATTATGTTAGATCCACTATGGACTAGACTCTCTCACTATTATGTTAGATCCACTATGGACTGGACTCTCATTATTATGTTAGATCCACTATGGACTGGACTCTCACTATTATGTTAGATCCACTATGGACTGGACTCTCACACTATTATGTTAGATCCACTATGGACTGGACTCTCACACTATTATGTTAGATCCACTATGGACTGGACTCTCACTATTATGTTAGATCCACTATGGACTGGACTCTCATTATTATGTTAGATCCACTATGGACTGGACTCTCACTATTATGTTAGATCCACTATGGACTAGACTCTCTCACTATTATGTTAGATCCACTATGGACTGGACTCTCATTATTATGTTGGATCCACTTTGGACTGGACTCTCACTATTATGTTAGATCCACTATAGACTGGACTCTCACTATTATGTTAGATCCACTATGGACTGGACTTTCACTATTATGTTAGATCCACTATGGACTGGACTCTCATTATTATGTTAGATCCACTTTGGACTGGACTCTCATTATTATGTTAGATCCACTTTGGACTGGACTCTCACACTATTATGTTAGATCCACTATGGACTGGACTCTCACTATTATGTTAGATCCACTATGGACTGGACTCTCACTATTATGTTAGATCCACTATGGACTGGACTCTCACTATTATGTTAGATCCACTATGGACTGGACTCTCACTATTATGTTAGATCCACTATGGACTGGACTCTCACTATTATGTTAGGTCCACTATGGACTGGACTCTCACTATTATGTTAGATCCACTATGGACTGGACTCTCACTATTATGTTAGATCCACTATGGACTGGACTCTCACACTATTATGTTAGATCCACTATGGACTGGACTCTCACACTATTATGTTAGATCCACTATGGACTAGACTCTCTCACTATTATGTTAGATCCACTATGGACTGGACTCTCATTATTATGTTAGATCCACTTTGGACTGGACTCTCACTATTATGTTAGATCCACTATAGACTGGACTCTCACTATTATGTTAGATCCACTATGGACTGGACTTTCACTATTATGTTAGATCCACTATGGACTGGACTCTCATTATTATGTTAGATCCACTTTGGACTGGACTCTCATTATTATGTTAGATCCACTTTGGACTGGACTCTCACACTATTATGTTAGATCCACTATGGACTGGACTCTCACTATTATGTTAGATCCACTATGGACTGGACTCTCACTATTATGTTAGATCCACTATGGACTGGACTCTCACTATTATGTTAGATCCACTATGGACTGGACTCTCACTATTATGTTAGATCCACTATGGACTGGACTCTCACTATTATGTTAGGTCCACTATGGACTGAACCAGGGGTGTCAAACTCAAATACAGAGTGGGCCAAAATTAAAAACTGAACAAAGCCGCGGGCCAAGGTTGAACAAATGAACCTTTTAATAGGGACCCAAACAAGTTTTGCATTGAATATTGAACAAACGAGACTTATATAACTTTATAGTCACATGAAAAATCCAGTTTCAAATAATACTAATAATTAAAAAATAGCAATGGCATATCAAATCAAATTTAAATAGAAATTGAATGCCTCTTTTCTATTTGCAGACTTCTCAGGTAAATATAAAAATAAACTTTACCCACAGGCTAATAATACATTTTTATATTGTAGCGTCCAGGAAGAGGTAGTGCTGCAAGGGTTTATGTGTATTTGTTCTGTTGTGTTTATGTTGTGTTACAGTGCAGATGTTCTCCCAAGATTTGCTTGTCATTCTCGTTTAGTGTTGGTTCACAGTGTGGCGCATATTTGTAACAGTCTTAAAGTTGTTTATACGGCCACCCTCAGTGTGACCTGTATGGCTGTTGACCAAGCTTGCATTGCATTAGCGTGTGTGTGTGTATAAAAGCCACATATATCATGTGACTAGGCCGGCACGCTGTTTCTACGTAGAAAAAGCGGACGTGACGAAAGGTTTTAGAGGACGCTTCAGGCGTCCTCTAAAATTGTCTTTCTGAAAGTTATAAGAAGTAAAGTAAAAAAATAAATGAATTTATTTAAACAAGTGAAAACCAAGTCTTTAAAATATTTTCTTGGATTTTCAAATTCTATTTGAGTTTTGTCTCTCTTAGAATTAAAAATGTCCAGCAAAGCGAGACCAGCTTGCAAGTAAATAAATAACATTTAAAAAATAGAGGCAGCTCACTGGTAAGTGCTGCTATTTGAGCTATTTTTAGAACAGGCCAGCAGGCGACTCATCTGGTCCTTACGGGCGACCTGGTGCCCGCGGGCCCCGTGTTGGTGACCCCTGATCCATCATATTACATGTTACTAATTTCAACAGGTGTACTGTCGCTTTAAGAGAAGGGCTGCACTGTCTTTTAACAACCTTTACATCAGGCACAGCCATTCAAAAGTTACACAGACATGAACACAGTCACAGAAAGTCCCTGAATGAGCCGGACTTTTATGAGTAAGTGACGACCACCGCAAAGTGATTGGCCGTGTTTCAGGTCTGCGTCACCTCCAGGGAGAGGCTTGATGCGTCAACGCATCCAAGGTGATCCAAAGCGACAATTTAACACACACTTGCCAACCTTGAGACACACACATATATATATATATATATATATATATACATATATATATATGTGTGTGTGTGTGTACATAAATAAACACTGAAATTCAAGTATTTATATATATGTATATATATATATATATACACACATACACACACACACACACATATATATATATATATATATATATATTTGTGTGTGTGTGTATATGGCCCTGCGATGAGGTGGCGACTTGTCCAGGGTGTATGCTGCCTTCCGCCAGATTGTAGCTGACATAGGTAGCAGTGCCCCCGCGACGCCAAAGGGGATAAGCGGTAGAAAATGGATGGATGGATATGTGTATATGTGTAAACAAATGAACACTGAAATTCAAGTTTTTTTATACTGTATATATATATATATATATATATATTTATATATATATACATACATACATATATATGTATATATATATATATATATATAAATAAAATAAATATACACACACACATATATATATATATATATATATATATATATATATATAATTCTTGAATTTCAGTGTTCATTTATTTCCACATATACACACACACAACACTCCTGTTGTATTTGAAAGTGCAATGCTTTGCAGCCAGTAGCACAGCCTTTGAAGGAGCATAGGTATGGCTAGCATCTGTGACATTGAGTTTGCAGGAAAGGAGTGAGTTTAGGGTTGAATCGTCCATCCTCGTTCGTTTCTCTGTCACTATCTTTTTTTGGACATTACTACTTGCCGTAGTTTTGAAGCAATGCATGACGGGAATCCGGACGTTGTGTGTCAGTGTATTAACGTGCCGGCTGGAATAAACACACGCTGATAAATAGCTCCATGCCTGCCTATATTATGGGTTATAGATCCAACTTTGGATAACAGAGACATATTTAATAGTCTCTTTCTTGTTGTGTGTGCAGTTGTGCACTCTCCAAAAGCCGTAAATGTTATAACATGACTGGGCCGGCACAATGTTTATATGGAGGAAAAGTGGACGTGACAACAAGCTGTCCTCACTCAAGTCCGGCTGGAAATCGGGAGAAATTCGGGAGAATGCTTGTCCCGGGGTTTTTTTTTTGGGACAGTGACTGAAATTGGTGAGTCTCCCAGAAAATTCAGGAGGGTTGGCAAGTATGATTTAAAATCATGGCATGATTTCACTCACTGGAGATGTCTTTATGTCTCTCGTATACTTTTCACAACAGTTGCCTAAAAGTTGTATTTATTGTCCACCAAATGTTTACTTCTGTCCTTTTCTCAATGTATCAGAGTTATTGTTTCCTTTTTACTTGCCTTTTCCAGAATATAGAGGGTTTTTTTTTTTAATGTGGTGATTGTCACTCGTCACCGAGACAGTGGGTGTGGTGTCATCCTAATGATGTCGGCCAGACGATGACGTCTAGTTGGGTCAGCCCATCCATCCATTTTTTACCTTCCCATTTTATTATCATGAAATGGTACAAAAAAAAACATGACTGTACAGGTAAGAGAAATAGTCGGCTGCTGCTGTGCGTTTGAGTGTGAAGAGCTAGAAAAACAAACGCATGATCTCCGATTCAACACCTGATTCCTGAGAGAGATATGACGTTCATGAACGGACCAAGATGGCCAACTTCCTGTTTATTTTGTTAACATGGCTACTTGAGACTTTTATGCGTGTCCTCTCATGATAAACGTTTCCATCATTTTTTTTTTTAGAATAGAATAGAGTTTTATTGTCATTATTGCAGTGAACAGGTTCAAAGAACAACTCTATTAGAATCTAGTAGCAAAGGGTACATTTTGCAAATTTTTTAATGCGGCCCTGCTGAGTAAAATTTAAAAATGTACGTTTAGGGCCTCAAAGTTATCCAATTTTTACAGTCCTGATGTGCCTGCAAAAATTGGTGAGTTTTCATGAATGTTGAGGGCCTCATAAATGTGATCAGTGGGAGGATAATAAAAAACTAAGCAATTTCAATGGCTTACACTTGCATGGCATCTCATAAGCTGGACAACACACTGTGTCCAATGTTTTCACAAAGATAAAATAAGTCATATTTTTCTAAACAAATTTACATTATTGCAATGAGTTGATAAAACATCCATCCAACTTCTTCCGCTTATCCGAGGTCGGGTCGCGGGGGCAACAGCCTAAGCAGGGAAGCCCAGACTTCCCTCTCCCCAGCCACTTCGTCTAGCTCTTCCCGGGGGATCCCGAGGCGTTCCCAGGCCAGCCGGGAGACATAGTCTTCCCAACGTGTCCTGGGTCTTCCCCGTGGCCTCCTACCGGTCGGACGTGCCCTAAACACCTCCCTAGGGAGGCGTTCGGGTGGCATCCTGACCAGATGCCCGAACCACCTCATCTGGCTCCTCTCCATGTGGAGGAGCAGCGGCTTTACTTTGAGTTCCTCCCGGATGGCAGAGCTTCTCACCCTATCTCTAAGGGAGAGACCCAAACTCATTTGGGCCGCTTGTACCCGTGATCTTATCCTTTCGGTCAAAACCCAAAGCTCATGACCATAGGTGAGGATGGGAACGTAGATCGACCGGTAAATTGAGAGCTTTGCCTTCCGGCTCAGCTCCTTCTTCACCACAACGGATCGATACAACGTCCGCATTACTGAAGACGCCGCACCGATCCGCCTGTCGATCTCACGATCCACTCTTACCCCACTCGTGAACAAGACTCCTAGGTACTTGAACTCCTCCACTTGGGGCAGGGTCTCCTCCCCAACCCGGAGATGGCACTCCACCCTTTTCTGGGTGAGAACCATGGACTCGGACTTGGAGGTGCTGATTCTCATTCCGGTCGCTTCACACTCGGCTGCAAACCGATAAAACATTGT
Source organism: Nerophis ophidion (assembly GCF_033978795.1). Taxonomy (NCBI): domain Eukaryota; kingdom Metazoa; phylum Chordata; class Actinopteri; order Syngnathiformes; family Syngnathidae; genus Nerophis; species Nerophis ophidion. Next base: position 78,812,352 of record NC_084615.1, read on the forward strand.
CCTTTATAATTATAAAAGCTTTTTACAAAAATCTACTACTCTGCTAGCATGTCAGCAGACTGAGGTAGATCCTGCTGAAATCTATGTATTGAATGAATACAGAATCTTTTTAAAACGGGAAGAAAAATCGTTTTTGAATCGAATCGAAAAAATTGATAAATTATCGAATCGTGACCCCAAGAATCGATATTGAATCGAATCGTGGGACACCCAAAGATTCACAGCCCTAATATAAATATATTTTAGTAATTTTGGAATGATGTGCTACACCTATTTTAAATTGGGTATGGGTCACGCCCGTTTCGTGTGACTGGTTGGGTCACAAAACTACCCAACTCCTTAGTGTTCACCCAACAGGCTCAACCCTTGGTAGAAAAAATAACCCGTCATATTTTAGTGTGAAGACACAATTGACCAAACTGTCTTATTAGAGAGGTCACCAACCTGAGTGGGACCTCATTTAAGTCTCACCTTAAAACTCATCTGTATACTCTAGCCTTTAAATAGACCTCCTTTATAGACCAGTTGATCTGCCGCTTCTTTTCTTTTTTCTCCTATGTCCCCCCCTCCCTTGTGGAGGGGGTCCGGTCCGATGACCATGGATGAAGTACTGGCTGTCCAGAGTAGAGACCCAGGATGGACTGCTCGCCTGTGTATCGGTTGGGGACATCTCTACGCTGCTGATCCGCCTCTGCTTGGGATGGTTTCCTGTGGACGGGACTCTCGCTGCTGTCTTGGATCCGCTTTGAACTGAACTCTCGCGGCTGTCTTGGATCCGCTTTGAACTGAACTCTCGCGGCTGTGTTGGAGCCACTATGGATTGAACTTTCACAGTATCATGTTAGACCCGCTCGACATCCATTGCTTTCGGTCCCCTAGAGGGGGGGGGTTGCCCACATCTGAGGTCCTCTCCAAGGTTTCTCATAGTCAGCATTGTCACTGGCGTCCCACTGGATGTGAATTCTCCCTGCCCACTGGGTGTGAGTTTTCCTTGCCCTTTTGTGGGTTCTTCCGAGGATGTTGTAGTCGTAATGATTTGTGCAGTCCTTTGAGACATTCGTGATTTGGGGCTATATAAATAAACATTGATTGATTGATTGACTATCTGCTTCTACTCTTCACTTGTTTAGGTCCGATCTTAATCACAAGACGTACTTTGTTGAAATTGGTATCAGTGTCTCTGACCAAAGGGCTATGACCCGGGTGTTCCTCAGGACTCGGTAGTGGGTCCCCTATTGTTCAACTTCTATCCAACCATCCTTTTTCTACCACTTATTCCCTTCAGGGTTGCGGGGGGCGCTGGAGCCTATCTCAGCTACAATCAGGCGGAAGGTCGGGTACCCTCTGGACAAGTCGCCACCTTATTGCAGGGCCAACACAGATAGACAGACAGCATTCACACACTAGGGACCATTTCGTGTTGCCAATCAACTTATCCCCAGGTGCATGTCTTTGGAGGTGGGAGGGGCCTATCCCCAGGTGCATGTCTTTGGAGGTGGGAGGAAGCCGGAGTACCGGGAGGGAACCCATGCAGGCACAAGAAGAACATGCAAACTCTTCACAGAAAGATCCCGAGCCTGGGATTGAACTCAGAACTACTCAGGACCTTCGTGTTTTGAGGCAGACGAACTAACCCTCACACTACTAACTTCTCCAAAGACGAACTAACCCTCACACTACTAACTTCTCCAAAGACGAACTAACCCTCGCACTACTAACTTTGCCACGCCGTCCCGAAGTTGGTAGAGTGGCTGTGCCAGTAATCTGAGGGTTACTGGTTCAATCCCCACCTTCTACCATCCTAGTCACGTCCGTTATGTCCTTGGGCAAGACACTTCACCCTTGCTCCTGATGGGTCCTGGTGAGCGCCTTGCATGGCAGCTCCCACCGTCAGTGTGTGAATGTGTGAATGTGGAAATACTGTCAAAGCGCTTTGAGTACCTTGAAGGTAGAAAAGCGCTATACAAGTATAACCCATTTACCATTTAACCCCTCTACCACCGTGCTTCCTATTGTTCAACTTCTACATGCTTTGAGTAGAGCACTTTGAATTGCTCAAATTGTGCTCTTGCCTTGCCTTGCCACTCCTATGTCAACATGCAGTAATTCATGACACTCCTGCACTGTAAGGAGCAGGGTGGGTTCTTGAGAAACGACTTATCAGAATCCAAGTCCAGGCCTACCAAGAGTTAAACCCAAACGAGTCTTTATCGTGCGAGGCAGATTTATGAGGCATAAAAGAGACATTGTTTTCTTTCACTTCTGCATTGATCAACTCAATGGAGTTCTCAACGAGGCCTATGACCTTGGTTGAATATGTTTCATAATCAAGTCATTGAAGCGGTGTTGGGAGATTACAGCGGAGTCAGCCTCCTGATTTAGAGCCTAATGTTCACCGTATCACTTTGATATATGCTGCTTCTTCTGCTTGGTAACAAACCCTACGTGGTGACCTGATTGTTTTTTACAACGGTAAATTAACCCTGATGGACGTCACTATTTTGAAAGGCATGCTGCTAAACAAGATAATACAGATATCCTCTATATTTGATCATAATTGAGAAACTGGAAATTGTGATTTATCATGTTGTATGCTTTGAAATAAACCCAAACTCAAACTCAAACTCAGTAATTTGACTAACGTTTAAAGGGGAACATTATCACAATTTCAAAAGGGTTAAAAATAATAAAAATCAGTTCCCAGTGGCTTGTTGTATTTATTGAATTTTTTTTCAAGATTTTACCGGTCTCGGAATATCCCTAAATAAAGCTTTAAAGTGCCTTATTTTCGACTCTCTGCAAAGACACTGGCCATTTCCCTGTGACGTCACACAGTGCTGCCAATGTAAACAAACAATGGGAATACCACAGCAAGATATAGCGACATTAGCTCGGATTCAAACTCGGATTTCAGCGACTTAAGCGATTCAACAGATTACGCATGTATTGAAACAGATGGTCGGAGTATGAAAATATTGAAGAAGAAACTGAAGCTATTGAGCGAATAGCTATTGACGCTATTCATAGCCACAGCATGGCCGAATAGCTGCGTTAGCATCGTCGGTAAAATGTGCGGACCAAACGATCAGGACTTTCGCATCTTTTGACACTGGAGCAACTTACATCCGTCGATTGGTAAGTGTTTGTTTCGCATTAAAAGTGGGTGGAAGGAAACGTAATATAGTTGCAAATGCATCTGCAGGTTATCCATACATCTCTGTGCCATGTCTGCTTTAGCACCGCCGGTAAATAGCATGATAGCATCGATTAGCCTAGCATGTTAGCATCGATTAGCTGGCAGTCAACATCAACAAAACTCACCTTTGGGATTTCGTTGACTATCGTTGCAAATGCATCTGCAGGTTATCCATACATCTCTGTGCCATGTCTGTCTTAGCATCGCCGGTCAAATGTGGAGACACTCTGGTACATTCAATGGAGGTCTGGCGGCAGATTTCTTGCCAGTGGTGCAACTTGAATCCCTCCCTGTTAGTGTTGTTACACCCTCCGACAACACACCGACGAGGCATGATGTCTCCAAGGTTCCAAAAAATAGTCAAAAAAACGGAAAATAACAGAGCTGAGACCCGGTGTTTGTAATGTGTTGAAAATGAAAATGGTGGGTGTGTTACCTCGGCGACGTCACATTCTGACGTCATTGCCTCCAGCGCGATAAACAGAAAGGCGTTTAATTCGCCAAAATTCACTCATTTAGAGTTCGGAAATCGGTTAAAAAAATAGATGGTCTCTTTTCTGCACCATCAAGGTATATATTGACGCTTACATAGGTCTGCTGATAATGTTCCCCTTTAACAGTGTTACACCACACTGTGAACCCACACCAAACAAGAATGACCAACACATTTCGGGGGAACATCCGCACCGTAACACAACATAAACACAACAGAACAAATACCCAGAACCCGTTGCAGCACTAACTCTTCCGGGACGCTACAATATACACCCCAGCTACCAACAAAACTCGATGTTGCATGTCACTATAAAGTTATATAAGCTTGTTCAATATTCAATGCAACACTTGTTTGGGTCCCTATTAAAAGGTGAAGTTGTTCAACTTTGGCCCGCGGCTTTGTTCAGTTTAGAATTTTGGCCCACTCTGTATTGGAGTTTGACACCCCTGACTTATAGCTTGGATCGGGCTGGAAAATAATGTCCGCTACAACAGGTGACGTCGAACGCACGCGTCATCATACGTGTCATCATACGTGTCATCATACGTGTCATCATACTACAACGTTTTCAACACGACACTTCGCGGGAAATTAAAAATTGCAATTTAGTAAACTAAAGCGGCCGTATTGTCATGTGTTGCAATGTTAATATTTCATCATTGATATATAAACTATCAGACTGCCTGGCTTGCAGTAGGCCTTTAAAACCACATTCAAACTGTTTCATAGTTTATGTCAGGAGTTTGGCGATGTGACGCATCAGACGAGAGAGACAGATGTTGAGTAAAAATAAAAAAATGTAAAACAACAAAAGAAAGCACCCTCACGAGGGAGTGGAGAACACAAGACTAGAACAAAGGGGAAAACAGAAGAACAGACTTGCATGAGGCACGATGGATGTGTCACACTAAATAAGAGACTGGTTGCTGTGTCCTGGTTGGCAATCAGGCAGGAAGTCCATTTACAAAATAAGAGCACAGGACAGGAACTAAAAAAAAAAATGCACTGAGGACCAGCAAACATAAGTCCAAAGGGGTGTGACAGTTACAGCTTCTTCATGTTGTGCCTACATTCTGGAATTTGAGATCATGAATTTTTACTACTTAAATTATAACCCTATTATTTCTAAAGGAATGTTTTAAAGGGGAACATTATCAGCAGACCTATGCAAGCGTCAATATATACCTTGATGGTGCAGAAAAAAGACCATCTATTTTTTTCAGCCGATTTTCGAACTCTAAAAGGGTGAATTTTGGCGAATTAAACGCCTTTCAATTATTTGCTCTCGGAGCGGTGACGTCACCTAGGTAGTCAACCGCCATTTTCTCAAACACGTTATAAACATCGAATCAAATCAGCTCTGTTATTTTCCGTTTTTTTTATCGGTAAGTTGTCGGAGGGTGTAACAACACGATCAGGGACGGATTCAAGTTGATTTACATAGAATGTGCAACGATTAGCACGGCATGCTAATCGATGCTAACATGCTATTTAGGCTAGCTGTATGTACATTTTTAGCTATATGTGCATCCCGCCTTTCCCTCCACCCACATTTAATGCCAAACAAACACTTACCAATCGACGGATTTAAGTTGCTCCAGTGTCACAAGATGCGAAAGTCTCGATCGTTTGGTCTGCACACTTTACCGGCGATGCTAAGGCAGCCATGGCACAGAGATGTATGGATATCCTGCAGATGCATTTCCAACAATAAAGTCAACGAAATCACAAAGGTGAGTTTTGTTGATGTTATTGACTTATGTGCTAATCAGACATATTTGGTCGAGACATGACTGCCAGCTAATGGATGCTAACATGCTATTTAGGCTAGCTGTATGTACATTTTTAGCTATATGTGCATCCCGCCTTTCCCTCCACCCACATTTAATGCCAAACAAACACTTACCAATCGACGGATTTAAGTTGCTCCAGTGTCACAAGATGCGAAAGTCCCGATCGTTTGGTCTGCACACTTTACCGGCGATGCTAAGGCAGACATGGCACAGAGATGTATGGATATCCTGCAGATGCATTTCCAACAATAAAGTCAACGAAATCACAAAGGTGAGTTTTGTTGATGTTATTGACTTATGTGCTAATCAGACATATTTGGTCGAGACATGACTGCCAGCTAATGGATGCTAACATGCTATTTAGGCTAGCCGTATGTACATTTGTTGCTATATTTGCATCCAGCCTTTCCCTCCACCCACATTTAATGCCAAACAAACACTTACCAATCGACAGATTTAGGTTGCTCCAGTGTCACAAGATGCGAAAGTCCCGATCGTTTGGTCTGCACATTTTACTGGCGATGCTAAGGCAGACATGGCACGGAGATGTATGGATAACCTGTAGATGCATTTCCAACCATTAAGTCAACAAAATCACAAAGGTGAGTTTTGTTGATGTTATTGACTTATGTGCTAATCAGAAATATTTGGTCGGGGTATGACAGCCAGCTAATCGATGCTAACATGCTCTTTAGGTTAGCTGTATGTACATTTGTAGCTATATTTGCATCCAGCCTTTCCCTCCACCCACATTTAATGCCAAACAAACCATTACCAATCGGCGGATTTAGGTTGCTCCAGTGTCACAAGATGCGAAAGTCCAGATCGTTTGGTCTGCACATTTTACCAGCGATGCTAACGCAGACATGGCACAGAGATGTATGGATATCCTGCAGATGCATTTCCAACGATAAAGTCAACGAAATCACAAAGGTGAGTTTTGTTGATGTTATTGACTTACAGTATGTGCTAATCAGACATATTTGGTCGCGGCATGACTGCCAGCCAATCGATGCTAACATGCTATTTAGGATAGCTGTATGTACATTTGTAGCTATATTTGCATCCAGTGTTTCCCTCCACCCACATTTAATGCCAAACAAACACTTACTAATCGACGGATTTAAGTTGCTCCAGTGTCACAAGATGCGAAAGTCCCGATCGTTTGGTCTGCATATTTTACCGGCGATGCTAAGGCAGACATGGCCGAATAGCTTCAGTTTCTTTTTCAATTTCGTTTTTGCTATCCGCCTCCATACTCCAACCATCCATTTCAATACATGCGTAATCTGTTGAATCGCTTAAACCGCTGTAATCCGAGTCTGAATCCGAGCTAATGTCGCTATATCTTGCTGTGCTATCCGCCTGGATAGCATGTATATCACTGGATGATGTCACAGGAAAATGGACGGTGGCTTCACAGAAAATGAAAATCAGGCACTTTAAAGCCTTTTTTCGGAATATTCTATGATGGGTAAAATTTTGAAAAATAAAATAAGCCACTTGGAACTGATTTTTATTGGTTTTAACCCTTCTGAAATTGTGACAATGTTCCCCTTTAACATTTCCTGGCAGTGAATTGTTTTTTTTTGTTTTGAATGTACTGTAATTTGCAGTGGTGTGCTGTGCGTTTCCCACCTAGGTCGACTTCAACGATTACCTCTCAAAATACCAACATTTATGTCACCACATGACCATTGCTGGAGAAATACTACACAGAAACACATTTACGCACTACTGAGCATTGAGTCACATCAACAGTGAACAAAACGGGTTATTTTGTGGCGCGTTTATAAATCAATTGTGGAGAGGTGGAGCCGACGGGCCGACAGCGGGGTAGGAAAAACCGTGGTCCTACTCAAGATGGTGGCCAGGAGGCGGACTGTGCGGCGGAGCGGAGAGGCGGGGTGCGCCTGGAGGGACGCTGCAGCAATCGGAGCCAGGTGCGTAAAACACACACCTGCTCTCAATATGCGCATCTTCTCCTGCTGTATAAAACGGGAGAAGGAGGAGCAATCGGGGCAGAAGAAGTAGGACAACCAGTAGACAAAGAAGACGAGCGAGACCAGACGAGCGATGAGCCCCCGAGGAAGACGGAGTCACCGGCGACCAAAAGGCAAACCGAGACAAGCAGCAAAGGAGGAAGCGATGGAAATCGGCGCGAACGACTGTGACCCAGCAGTGTTTATTGAAATAATAAACCAGAGTCAAACCTGCTCCGCGATGTCTTTCATCGATGGCCCATGCAAACCGCAGGATGGCGGCTGGAAGCTGTTCACATCAATAAACGTGCATCAGCAATTAAAACAAATCTTACTGTCAAAATAGAAATAGCAAAAAACCGATCCATCCATCTTCTTCCGCTTATTCGAGGTCGGGTCGAAAGGGGCATCAGCCAAAGCAGGGAAGCCCAGACTTCCCTTTCCTCAGCCAGTTTGTCCAGCTCCTCTTGGGGGATCCAGAGGCGTTCCCAGGCCAGCTCCCTAGGGAGGCGTTCGGGTGGAATCCTGACCAGATGCCCGAACCACCTCATCTGGCTCCTCTCCATGTGGGGGAGCAGCGGCTTTACTTTGAGTTCCTCCCGGATGGCAGAGCTTCTCACCCTATCTCTAAGGGAGAGACCTGGAAACTAATTTGGGCCGCTTGTACCCGTGATCTTATCCTTTCGGTCATGACCCAAAGCTCATGACCATAGGTGAGGATGGGAACGTAGATCGACCTATAAATTGAGAGCTTTGCCTTCCGGCTCAGCTCCTTCTTCACCACAACAGATCGATACAACGTCCGCATTACTGAAGACGCCGCACCGATCCGCCTGTCGATCTCACGATCCACTCTTCTCTCACTCGTGAACAAGACTCCAAGGTACTTGAACTCCTGACCTATATTGAGTAAAACATGCTTGAAACTAGAATATCAACTGTTGCAAAGCTGTGTCGTCAACACTCACAAGATACATGGCCCCATTCATTCTTTCCTTAACACGGATCAATCGTCCTGTCCCCTTAGCAGAAAAACAGCCCCAAAGCATGATGTTTCCACCCCCATGATTCACAGTAGGTATGGTGTTCTTGGGATGCAACTCAGTATTCTTCTTCCTCCAAACACCACCAGTTGAGTTTATACCAAAAAGTTCTATTTTGGTTTCATCTGACCACATGACATTCTCTCAATCCTCTGCTGTATCATCCATGTATCCATTTTGGTATCAACTCAACTCAAAGAATACTGAGTTGCATCCCAAGAACACCACACCTACTGTGAAGCATGGGGGTGGAAACATCATGCTTTGGGGCTGTTTTTCTGCTAAGGGGACAGGACGATTGATCCGTGTTAAGGAAAGAATGAATGGGGCCATGTATCCTGAGATTTGGAGCCAAACCCTCCTTCCATCAGTGAGAGCTTTGAATGCTTGACCAAATACTTATTTTCTACCATCATTTACAAATAAATCATTTAAAATTCCTACAATGTGAATTCCTGGATTTTTTTTCCACATTCTGTCTCTCACAGTTGAAGTGTACCTATGATGAAAATGACAGACCTCTGTCATCCTTTGAAGTGGGAGAACTTGCACAATCGCTGGCTGACTAAATACTTTTTTGCCCCACTGTATGTAAATTTACAGGAAAAAACATATAATGCCACACATAACTCTGCTAGATTACATAACACTGTGCGACAACACAAAAAAGACAACTTGTGTTTTTTATTTTTTTGCTCTAAGCCATCAGAGTCGTGCGTCTCTGTGGTGTTGATCCAGCATACTCCCCCATCGCGAAGGAAGTGAAGAAGTGTGGTCGAGAACGCCTGCGCAGGCCCCCCTTCCTCCCCGGCCCCCTAACATTAAACAGATGTTGACGATGAGGAGACACTCTCTAGATATGACCACCGAGCTGTTTACTGTTTAGTCTTTATTTGAAGGGACAATGCACAGAAACATTAAGATCAAAGACAGATATGTTCTGTACCAGATCATAGCAAAATAGCTCATTTCCATCTGCAGTCCCTGGTGACCTAAATTAAAGGGATACAAAAATTATGCAATGAAATTATGACAATAAAATCATACCGTATCACGTAATCAAATTAAGAAAAGGTATAAAATGCCCTTTCATGGACAAATACAGTGGGGCCAAAAAGTATTTAGTCAGCCAGCGATTGTTCAAGTTCTCCCACTTCAAATGATGACAGAGGTCTGTCATTTTCATCATAGGTACACTTCAACTGGGAGAGACAGAATGTGGAAAAACAATCCAGGAATTCACATTGTAGGAATTTTAAATCATTTATTTGTAAATGATGGTGGAAAATAAGTATTTGGTCACTTCAAACAAGGAAGATCTCTGCCTCTCACAGACCTGTAACTTCTTCTTTAAGAAGCTCTTCTGTCCTCCACTCGTTACCTGTATTAATGACACTTGTTTGAACTCGTTATCTGTATAAAAGACACCTGTCCACAGCCTCAAACAGTCAGACTCCAAACTCCACTATGGCCAAGACCAAAGAGCTGTCGAAGGACACCAGGAAAAGAATTGTAGACCTGCACCAGACTGGGAAGAAAGAATCTACAATAGGCAAGCAGCTTGGTGTAAAAAAATCAACCGTGGGAGCAAATGATCAGAAAATGGAAGACATACAAGACCACTGATAATCTCCCTCGATCTGGGGCTCCACGCAAGATCTCATCCCGTGGGGTCAAAATGATCATGAGAACGGTGAGCAAAAATCCCAAAACCACATGGGGGGAACCTGGTGAATGACCTGCAGAGAGCTGGGACCAAAGTAACAAAGGTTACCATCAGTAACACACTAAGCCGACAGGGAATCAAATCCTGCAGTGCCAGATGTGTCCCCCTGCTTAAGCCAGTGCATGTCCAGGTCCGTCTGACATTTGCCAGAGAGCACATGGATGATACAGCAGAGGATTGGGAGAATGTCATGTGGTCAGATGAAACCAAAATAGAATTTTTTGGTATAAACTCAACTGGTGGTGTTTGGAGGAAGAAGAATACTGAGTTGCATCCCAAGAACACCACACCTACTGTGAAGCATGGGGGTGGAAACATCATGTTTTGGGGCTGTTTTTCTGCTAAGGGGACAGGACGATTGATCCGTGTTAAGGAAAGAATGAATGGGGCCATGTATCCTGAGATTTTGAGCCAAAACCTCCTTCCATCAGTGAGAGCTTTGAATGGTTGACCAAATACCAACAATTTCAAATAAATTCTTTAAAATTCCTATAATATGAATTCCTGGATTTTTTTTCCACATTCTGTCCCTCACAGTTGAAGTGTACCTATGATGAATATTACAGACCTCTGTCATCATTTGAAGTGGGAGAACTTGCACAATCGCTGGCTGACTAAATACTTTTTTGCCCCACTGTAAATGTTTTTTCCTGTAAATCCAGAGAGAACACATTTTACTGGGTCATTTTTCTGTCGGTACAGAACGCAAGAGTTATAGCTGCTGTTTGCATAATAAGCACTCTGTTTTGCGAGGGGTCCTAGATGTCTTGACAGCACTTGCACTGTAACCCCACCTCTATGCACAAAGTAAACCTTTTACTTTGAAAGGGCAAACTAATCGAGGACAACGCCGCAGTCGAAGAAAACGGATGACGCTTTGGCGGGTTCGCCCCCGGGCCAGCTCACGGTGAATCAGGCCCAGATGTGGTTCTGTGAAACTCCGATGGCGTAGAGCACACACGCCAAGACGGAGAAAACCCGCCCGGCGGCGGACGTCAGAAGGGGGCCGCGTCCAATTCCCCGAAGTTATGTCACTTGATATGAAGTGTAGCGTTTATTAGTCATGTACCACAACTTGAGGGATGCTTTGTAAATGATGTTTGTACAAGCAGGACCCTCAGGGGCCGCCTCGTGCTGACAAAGTCGCCACCTGTTTCATAGTCCTGCAACTAAATATGACGTCAACAAGTCAAATCCCCACCCAAAAATAGACACGGTAGTGATTTTAGGTCTGTTTGCTAACAATGTTCCATTTTGGCTCCAAGTCTGCTGACGTCCCTTACCAAAGACTGGGGGCAATTTTTGTTATGTGTTTTGGTCCATTTTTTGTGTTATTTTCTCACTTAATTTAAAGAAATTGGCAAAATACCTTTGAGGAGATAAAAGGCTGAGTCAGAACCAACGGAAAAATATTTGTGTGTATACAAAACCAGTGAAGTTGGCACGTTTGTAATTCGTAAATAAAAACAGAACACAATGATTTGCGAATCCTTTTCAACTTATATTCAATTGAACAGACTGCAAAGACAAGTTATTTAATGTTCCAACTGAAATAACTTATTTTTTTATTACAAATAATAGTTGAAGACCTACTGAAATGAGATGTTCTTTTTTAAACGGGGATAGCAGGTCCATTCTATGTGTCATACTTGATCATTTCGCCATATTGCCATATTTTTGCTAAAAGAAGAACATCGACGATAAAGTTCGCAACTTTTGGTCGCTAATAAAAAAGCCTTGCCTGTACCGGAAGTAGCAGACGATGTGCGCGTGACGTCACGGGTTGTGGAGCTCCTCACATCTGAACATTGTTTACAATCATGGCCACCAGCAGCTAGAGCGATTCGGATTGAGAAAGCGACGATTTCCCCATTAATTTGAGCGAGGATGAAAGATTTGTGGATGAGGAAAGTGAGAGTGAAGGACTAGAGAAAATAAAAAAGGCGAGGGCATTGGGAGCAATTCAGATGTTATTAGACACATTTACTTGGATAATTCTGCGAAGTCCCTTATCTTTCTATTGTGTTGCTAGTGTTTTAGTGAGTTAAAGGCCTACTGAAATGAGATGTTCTTATTTAAACGGGGATAGTAGGTCCATTCTATGTGTCATACTTCATCATTTCCCGATATTGCCATATTTTTGCTGAAAGGATTTAGTAGAGAACATCCACGATAAAGTTCGCAACTTTTGGTGGCTAATAAAAAAGCCTTGCCTGTACCGGAAGTAGCAGACGATGTGCGCGTGACGTCACGGGTTGTGGAGCTCCTCACATCCTCACATCGTTTACAATCATGGCCACCAGCAGCTAGAGCGATTCAGATCGAGAAAGCGACAATTTCCCCATTAATTTGAGCGAGGATGAAAGATTTGTGGATGAGGAAAGTGAGAGTGAAGGACTAGAATTTTTTTAATTTATTTAAAAAATAGAGGGCAGTGGGAGCGATTCAGATGTTATTAGACACATTTAGTGAAGTGAAATTAACTATATTTATATAGCGCTTTTTCTCAAGTGACTCAAAGCGCTTTACAAAGTGAAACCCAATATCTAAGTTACATTCAAACCAGTGTGGGTGGCACTGGGAGCAGGTGGGTAAAGTGTCTTGCCCAAGGACACAACGGCAGTGGCTAGGTTGGCAGAAGCCGGAATCGAACCAGCAACCCTCAAGTTGCTGGCACGGCCACTCTACCAACCGAGCTAAACCGCCCGATTTACTAGGATATTTCTGGAAAATCCCTTATCTGCTTATTGTGTTAATAGTGTTTTAGTGATATTATACCGTCGTACCTGAAAGTCGGAGGGGTGTGGCCACGGGTGTGTGCGGAGGAGGCAAGAGAGTCGCAGCTGCCTCTTTGACAGGTGCACGAGGAACGACGCAAGCTCCGCTCATGTCTACGGTAAGAGGCGACTTATTACCACCATTTTCTCACCGAAACCTGCCGGTTGACATGTGGTAGACAACCATGTTCGCTTGACCACTCTGTTCCATTGGGGCGGCATAGCTCGGTTGGTAGAGCGGCCGTGCCAGCAATTTGAGGGTTGCAGGTTCGATTCCCGCTTCCGCCATCCTAGTCACTGCCGTTGTGTCCTTGAGCAAGACACTTTACCCACCTGCTCCCAGTGCCCCCCACACTGCTTTAAATGTAACTTAGATATTGGGTTTCACTGTGTGAAGCGCTTTGAGTCACTAGAGAAAAGCGCTATATAAATATAATTCACTTCACTTCACATAGTAAAGCTTCACGAATGTAAACAAGGAAACACCGGCTGTGTTTGTGTGGCTAAAGGCGGCCACAATACACCGCTTCCCACCTACATCTTTCTTCTTTGACGTCTCCATTATTGAATGAACAAATTGCAAAAGATTCAGCAACACAGATGTCCAGAATACTGTGGAATTATGCGATTGAATCAGACTAGCTGGGATCAGGGTGGAACAAAATGTCCGCTACAATCCGAGACGACACGCGCATGCGTCATCATTCCGACATTTTCAACAGGATGCTTTGCGCGAAATTTAAAATTGCAATTTAGTAAACTAAAGCGGCCGTATTGTCATGTGTTGCAATGTTAATATTTCATCATTGATATATAAACTATCAGACTGCGTGGTCGCTAGTAGTGGCTTTCAGTAGGACTTTAACTTACAATTTAATAGCACATTACAAAAAAGTTGGCACAGGAGCATTTTTACCACTGTGTTACATGGCCTTTCCTTTTAACAACACTCAGTAAACGTTTGGGAACTGAGGAGACCAATTTTTGAAGCTTTTTAGGTGGAATTCTGTCCCATTCTTACATTCTTGGTACATGATGAAATGTGCGGCCAGTAGATGGCAGTCACACATAAGAGATACGTGTAGACTGCAATATGACTCAAGTAAACAACACCAACATTTTATATGTTCCATTGAAACAGCTTGAGATGTTCAACAGTTCTCCGTTCTAGGCTTCCTATTGCGCCACACATTTTCAACGCAAGACAGGTCTGGACTACAGGCAGGCCAGTCTAGAACCCGAAGTCTTTTAATAATAATAATCATAATAATAGATTAGATTTATATCAGGCTTTTCTATTGTTAGATACTCAAAGGGCTCACAGAGAAGTGGGAAGCCATCATTCATTCACACCTGGTGGTGGTAAGCTACATCTGTAGCCACACATTAATTCATCATTCATTCACCAGAGTGAGCCGCACCGGGGGAAAAGGGTGAAGTGTCCTGCCCAAGGACACAATGGCAGCGATTTGGATGTCAATATGTGGGAAGCGAACCTGCAACCCTCAGGTTTCTGGCACGGCCACTCTACCCACTACGCCATGCTGCCCCCCCGGCCTATGAAGAAGCCACACTGGTGTAAAACGTGGCTTGACATTGTCTTACTGAAATAAGCAGGGGCGTCCATGATAACGTTGCTTGGATGGCAACATATTAAATGATTGTCACACACAAAATGATTCTCTGCATTTGACCCATCACCCTTGATCACTCCCTGGGAGGTGAGGGGAGCAGTGGGCAGCAGCGTGTTGTTCCAAAACCTGTATGTACCTTTCAGCATTAATGGTGCCTTCACAGATGTGTAAGTTACCCATGCCTTGGGCACTAATACACCCCCATACCATCACACATGCTGGCTTTTCAACGGTGTGCCTATAATAGTGTTTGATGAGCATTCCTCAACTTTCTCGGTCTTTTTTGCCACTTGTGCCAGCTTTTTTGAAACATGTTGCAGGCATCGAATTCCAAATGAGCTAATATTTGCAATGAATTGAGTTTTCCAGTTTGAACGTTAAGAATCTTGTCTTTGCAGTCTATTCAATTGAATAGAAGTTGAAAAGGATTTGCAAGTCATTGTATTTTGTTTTTATTTAGGTTTTACACGACTTCACTGGTTTTGGGGTTTGTAAAAAACACTTTGACTGGCAACGAGGACACACCTGTTAATACTTACCAGTCTGGAACAGGTGTGGACGTCAGCATTCTTTAGCAGACAATGAAAGTACGTTGGCAATGGAATTTATTAATAGGAGCAGTGGAATGTAAACAACATCCAAAGATGACAATAATAGACACTTGTCCGATACTGACGTGGATGTTGATGACAATGCATATTGTTAACACGGACATGGAGGTCCGCTTCACACCCCCAAAAGGCAGAGAATAAGGAAGTAAGCTGCTAGTATTCTATGTTGTGTTGTCTTCTATTCATCTTTTATAGCTGGAATTGTACTTTGAGTTGAGTAGAATTGTTATTGATTGATTGATTGATTGACACTTTTATTGGTAGATTGCACAGTTCAGTACATATTCCGTACAATTGACCACTAAATGGTAACACCCCAATACGTTTTTCAACTTGTTTAAGTCGGGGTCCACGTTAATCAATTCATGGTACAAATATATACTATCAGCATAATCACACAAGTTAATCATCATAGTATATACATTGAATTATTTACATTATTTACAATCCGGGGGGTGGGATGAGGAGCTTTAAATGGGTTGTACTTGTATAGCGCTTTTCTACCTTCAAGGTACTCAAAGCGCTTTGACACTACTTCCACATTCACACACACATTCACACGCTGATGGAGGGAGCTGCCATGCAAGGCGCTAACCAGCACCCATCAGGAGCAAGGGTGAAGTGTCTTGCTCAGGACACAACGGACGTGACGAGGTTGGTACTAGGTGGGGATTGAACCAGGGACCCTTGGGTTGCGCACGGCCACTCTTCCACTGCGCCACGCCGTCCCTTTAAATATATCCATCCATCCATCCATCCATCCATTTTCTACCGCTTATTCCCTTTCGGGGTCGCGGGGGGCGCTGGCGCCTATCTCAGCTACAATCGGGCGGAAGGCGGGGTACACCCTGGACAAGTCGCCACCTCATCGCAGGGCCCTTTAAATATATGTTAAATATATTTAAAGGGCATCAGTCAGTGCATCAATACTGTCTCCACAAGCTCAAGGATTGTTTCTTGCCGCTAGGTGACATCATACGCAAATACGGTGTTAGCTTTCACTGTTATGCTGATGACACCCAACTCTACATGCCCCTAAAGCTGACCAACACGCCGGATTGTAGTCAGCTGGAGGCGTGTCTTAATGAAATTAAACAATGGATGTCCGCTAACTTTTTGCAATTTAACGCCAAAAAAACGGAAATGCTGATTATCGGTCCTGCTAGACACCGACCTCTATTTAATCATACAACTTTAACATTTGACAACCAAATAATAAAACAAGGTGACTCGGTAAAAAATCTGGGTATTATCTTCGACCCAACTCTCTCCTTTGAGGCACACATTAAAAGCGTTACTAAAACTGCCTTCTTTCATCTCCGTAATATCGCTAAAATTCGCTCCATTTTGTCCACTAAAGACGCCGAGATCATTATCCATGCGTTTGTTACGTCTCGTCTCGATTACTGTAACGTATTATTTTCGGGTCTCCCCATGTCTAGCATTAAAAGATTACAGTTGGTACAAAATGCGGCTGCTAGACTTTTGACAAGAACAAGAAGGTTTGATCACATTACGCCTGTACTGTATATACCTTTATATACATATATACATACATATATACCTATACTGTATATACCTTTATATACATACATATATACCTATACTGTATATACCTTTATATACATATATACATACATATATACCTATACTGTATATACCTTTATATACATATATACATACATATATACCTATACTGTATATACCTTTATATACATATATACATACATATATACCTATACTGTATATACCTTTATATACATACATATATACCTATACTGTATATACCTTTATATACATATATATACATACATATATACCTATACTGTATATACCTTTATATACATATATACATACATATATACCTATACTGTATATACCTTTATATACATATATACATACATATATACCTATACTGTATATACCTTTATATACATATATACATACATATATACCTATACTGTGTATACCTTTATATACATATATACATACATATATACCTATACTGTGTATACCTTTATATACATATATACATACGTATATACCTATACTGTATATACCTTTATATACATATATACATACATATATACCTATACTGTATATATATTTATATACATATATACATACATATATACCTATACTGTATATACCTCTATATACATATATACATACTTTAAGGTTTTACAACTTAAGTATAAAATACTACACGGTCTAGCTCCATCCTATCTTGCTGATTGTATTGTACCATATGTCCCGGCAAGAAATCTGCGTTCAAAGGACTCCGGCTTATTAGTGATTCCTAAAGTCCCAAAAAAAGTCTGCGGGCTATAGAGCGTTTTCCGTTCGGGCTCCAGTACTCTGGAATGCCCTCCCGATAACAATTCTAGATGCTACCTCAGTAGAAGCATTTAAGTCTCACCTTAAAACTCATTTGTATACTCTAGCTTTTAAATAGACTCCCTTTTTAGACCAGTTGATCTGCCGCTTCTTTTCTTTCTCCTATGTCCCCCCCTCCCTTGTGGAGGGGGTCCGGTCCGATGATCATGGATGAAGTACTGGCTGTCCAGAGTCGAGACCCAAGATGGACCGCTCGCCTGTGTATCGGTTGGGGACATCTCTACGTTGCTGATCCGCCTCCGCTTGAGATGGTTTCCTGTGGACGGGACTCTCGCTGCTGTCTTGGATCCGCTTTGAACTGAACTCTCGCGGCTGTGTTGGAGCCACTATGGATTGAACTTTCACAGTATCATGTTAGACCCGCTCGACATCCATTGCTTTCGGTCCCCTAGAGGGGGTGGGGGGTTGCCCACATCTGAGGTCCTCTCCAAGGTTTCTCATAGTCAGCATTGTCACTGGCGTCCCACTGGATGTGAATTCTCCCTGCCCACTGGGTGTGAGTTTTCCTTGCCCTTTTGTGGGTTCTTCCGAGGATGTTGTAGTCGTAATGATTTGTGCAGTCCTTTGAGACATTTGTGATTTGGGGCTATATAAATAAACATTGATTGATTGATGATGAGTGATCCCACAAAAACTGGTGGAAAATAATTAGCATACAATTACAACTACCACTATCTTTTAATTTTTTTTTTAATTAAATATTACTAGCGCCCCCTAGGAAAAAATTACAGACAAAACTGCATGTAACTTCTGTTAGGAATGTCATAGCGACATGAAACGAAAACTCCTATGTAGGTCTGACTTAGACCCAATTTTCATACACTCACTTCTTTCAGCAAAAATCTACAGGAAGTTGGCAAGAACCCCTTCAAAATAAAATTTTCGCAAAAAATGCAATTTTTGCCTCTTTGCACTGTAATTTGACCCCTTTAAAATGCTTCAAAAGTCACCAAACTTGGCGCACACATAAGGACTGGTGAATATTGCGATCTAATGAAAAAACCAAACCCCAAAACTCAAAATTGCGCTCTAGCGCTATTTTTGAATAAAACACTGAAAAAACTGCTCCTAGGAAGAAAACACAGACCAAATTGCTTGTAACTTCCGGTAAGAATGTCGGAGAGACATGAAACAAAAACATCTATGTAGGTCTCGCTTAGACCTACATTTCATTGATTGACAACCCCCAACAAAAATCAACAGGAAGTTTGCAATCCCCCCTTCAAAACAAAAGTTTTGTAAAAAACGGTCACCTTTCTTCAAACATTATCTCCTCTGAGTGCGTTTGTTGTTTTGGCTTCAAACTCACACAGGAGAGAGATTGAACCCTTCTGATTAAAAGTATAGAGCATAGTTTTGATAAGTTCTCAGGTTTTGATTTTACGCGCCTTCAAAGAACCCCTGTGCAAAGTCTCCTGAAAAATGTCATTTTTGCCTCTTTGAGCTGTTATTAGACCCCCTTAAAATGCTTCTAAACTCACCAAACTTGACACACACATCAGGTCTGGCAAAAATTGCGATCTGAGGAAAAAACCTAACCTCTAAACTAAAAATTGCGCTCTACCGCCCCCCTAGGAATACAACACTGACAAACTGCTCCTAGGAAGAAAACACAGACAAAACTGCTTTTAACTTCCGGTAGGAATGTCGGAGAGACATGAAACAAAAAACACTATGTAGGTCTCACTTAGACCTACATTTTAATAATTAACATACTTTAGCAAAAATCAACAGGAAGTTTGATATTTTCACTTCAATACAACAACTGCATTACTTTCAAAATAGTGGCTCCAAGGCGTCATCTAACGCTTATCCGGCCGTGGGTCTCGGGGGCAGCAGCCAAAGGTGGACCCGACCAACGCTGCTTGCAGCTTTAATTTATTATTGAACTTGATGCAAGTTATACCACAGCTGCACAGTTATTTTATTTATTATTGAACATGATGTTATTTTATGTTATTGAGTTTGAATGTATAAAACTTGAATGTTACTTGATGTTCAATAAATTTGAAAATGTTAAGCTTGGCATTAGCGTTCTGTTGAGGTGATGGGGGCAGGTGGGGCTTGGAAACTCCCCCTCGTCCAAAGTGGGGGATGACAAAAAAGGTTTGCTAAGCAAAGTCAGCTCAGATTTATCCGAGAGCCAGATGCAGTCCTCAAAAGAGCCACATCTGGCTCTAGAGCCATAGGTTCCCTACCCCTGAATTAGTGCAAGACACTAATAAGATCCACGTCATTAAGAGTCTATCCAAGCATGTGATAAAATCCCTTAAAGTGACACTTAAGAGGATTTCCTGCACCAAGCACTTCAACCACTCTTCTAATCTTTGGATGAAAGTCCACTCCTTCCTCTTAAAAGTTGACCTTTATACACATTCAAACACCCCCGCCCACACCCAGACAATATCGGGTGGAGTTATGTATCATATTTAGTGTTTCCTCATCATTTTGCCAGCGTCACGTCTGAACTGTGTCGTATTGTTGTGAGGATTAAAAACAAGTTATTTCATTGTTTTGGGGTTGCTAAGGAACGACAAGGCCGAGCAGGACATGCTTGATGATATTGGGAGGCGAGCATGCGTGGGTCACCCCGGCATGGGTGGTGCTTACCGTCGCACATCTGGGAGTGAGCACGGAGGGCGTTTGGAGTCCACGTCATGTCGGGCCTGGAGAAGTAGAGAAGCCATCTGTATTATGTCATGACTGCCAGCACACCCCACCCACTCACACTTCCCCCTTTGCGTGTGCTTAGATTCCCCACCCACCTCTTTGTGGAGGAAACAAAACAAGCCCATACCAAAGTTTTACAGTACGGTTCTTCCACTCTCCTTCACAGATGGACCATCTTGTCCGCACTTGTCCACCTCGTTTGATGTCGACCTCCACTCAGGTGACGCCAGCTGTAAACCAGACCTGGACGTCCCACGGCCTGTAATTAGAAAAAAATGTGTTCCCTTCAGCCACTTAACCTCAATGCAAGCGAAAGTCCAAGGTTCGAAAGGAGGATAGTTTAGTCAGGGGTCAGCAAGCTTTTTCAAAACGAGAGCTACTTCTTGGGTACTGATTAATGCGAGGGCTACCAGTTTGATACACACTTCAATAAATGGCCAGAAATAGCCAATTTGCTCAATTTATATATATAAATTGTCAGTCAACAAACAATGTTTATTTATATAGCCCCAAATCACAAATGTCTCAAAGGACTGCACAAATCATTACGACTACAACATCCTCGGAAGAACCCACAAAAGGGCAAGGAAAACTCACACCCAGTGGGCAGGGAGAATTCACATCCAGTGGGACGCCAGTGACAATGCTGACTATGAGAAACCTTGGAGAGGACCTTAAATGTGGGCAACCCCCCCCCCCCCTCTAGGGGACCGAAAGCAATGGATGTCGAGCGGGTCTAACATGATACTGTGAAAGTTCAATCCATAGTGGATCCAACACAGCCCCGAGAGTTCAGTTCAAAGTGGATCCAACACAGCAGAGAGAGTCCCGTCCACAGTGGAGCCAGCAGGAAACCATCCCAAGCGGAGGCGGATCAGCAGCGTAGAGATGTCCCCAGCCGATACACAGGCGAGCGGTCCATCCTGGGTCCCGACTCTGGACAGCTTATGTAAATAATCATTGATTGATTGATTGATTGATATTCAGCCACAGTGTGTGCAAAAGTGCTATCTCACAACTCAATCAATCAATCAATCAATCAATGTTTATTTATATAGCCCTAAATCACAAATGTCTCAAAGGACTGCACAAACCATTACGACATCCTCGGAAAAACCCACATAAGGGCAAGGAAAACTCACACCCATTGGGACGCCAGTGACAATGATGACTATGAGAAACCTTGGAGAGGACCTTAAATGTGGGCAACCCCCCCCCCTTTAGGGGACCGAAAGCAATGGATGTCGAGCGGGTCTAACATGATACTGTGAAAGTTCAATCCATAGTGGCTCCAACACAGCCGCGAGAGTTCAGTTCAAAGCGGATCCAAGACAGCACCGAGAGTCCCGTCCACAGGAAAGCGGATCCAAGACAGCAGCGAGAGTCCCGTCCACAGGAAACCATCTCAAGCGGAGGCGGATCAGCAGCGTAGAGATGTCCCCAACCGATACACAGGCGAGCGGTCCATCCTGGGTCCCAACGAGCGGTCCATCCTGGGTCTCGACTCTGGACAGCCAGTACTTCATCCATGGTCATCGGACCGGACCCCCTCCACAAGGGAGGGGGGGGGACAGAGGAGAAAAAGAAAAGAAGCGGCAGATCAACTGGTCTAAAAAGGAGGTCTATTTAAAGGCTAGAGTATACAGATGAGTTTTAAGGTGAGACTTAAATGCTTCTACTGAGGTAGCATCTCGAACTGTTACCGGGAGGGCATTCCAGAGTACTGGAGCCCGAATGGAAAACGCTCTTTAGCCCACAGACTTTTTTTGGGCTCTGGAAATCACTAATAAGCCGGAGTCTTTTGAACGCAGATTTCTTGCCGGGACATATGGTACAATACAATCAGCAAGATAGGATGGAGCTAGACCGTGTAGTATTTTATACTTAAGTAGTAAAACCTTAAAGTCACAGGAAGCCAGTGCAGGTGAGCCAGTACAGGCGTAATATGATCAAACTTTCTTGTTCTTGTCAAAAGTCTAGCAGCCGCATTTTGTACCAACTGTAATCTTTTAATGCTAGACATGGGGAGACCCGAAAATAATACGTTACAGTAGTCGAGACGAGATCAGGATAGCATTTCTCCTGTCAAGGTTAAAATGGTTAAAAGTAGGCAAGACGCATCATGGAGAGAGGAAGAGTCTGTCCTGTCACAGGAAACGGAATACCGCAGTCGACAAAAATGGTGCATGTCAAAGCTTCAAATTCATTATGGGATTTACAAGAAAAAGTCGAGTGTGTTCGACCAGTGTTTACGTAGAACAAGGAAAAAGTATTTATTCTAAAATCAACACAAACTGTAGTACCAACTTTCGTTTTTTGGTTTGCTACAAGTCAACAGATTGGCAAACCCTTCAGTTTCACTTCTTTAGAACTCAGTTTGACATCTAAGTGCAATGAGTTTGCAATATTCTTTAGTAATATAATTACAGGCATTCAAAATGCAATCATTGCCACAAAGAAATAGTTCCTTTGAAGTCAGCCGAACAAGAGCTGGTATGTTTCACTCCTGTGACCGACAAAACAGTCAGAGACATGATCCTTAGTCTGAGTCCATCAACATCCAATCCATCCATCCATTTTCTACTGCTTATTCCCTTTGAGGTGGCTGGTGCCTATCTCAGCTATCCAATCCAATCCACTTTATTTATATAGCACTGTTTTGGCAAACTCTACACAAGACCAAAGCCTTCACCCACACAGAAGGCCTCATGTCCAAATATGAGTTGGACTCCCATTTCCCCCAGAGGACACACGTGGAATCACAGACACAAAACACCAACAGCTGAAGACCATCACTAATCAGGAAGGCTCTCACCTGAAGCAATCAAAACCACTCCTTTGAAGTCTGCAGCTCCAGGCCAACAAACACTGCTCCAGGACAGATGACCAAATACAGAAGTGACAACTATTTCCAGAGACCAGGGTGGCTGACGGTGAGATGACTTTATATTATTTTGATGTTTGAATTTGATATGTTGGATTTATTTTAATTGCCAAGTGGTGGGTTGTTAAATGTTTAAATGTTAAATCCAAGCTGTGCAGGGTCACTATTTGTACTTTTGGAAACACGTCTACTTAAAAATGTTTTTTTGTCATTTGTTTATATTTTTCCCTAATTTCTTTTGTATTTGTCCACCTTTTTCAAAGGTTTTTCACCTTTCAGTAATTCAATGAAAAAAAGAGCCAATCATGTCCAAAATAAAAGGAGAAACAAAGATTTGTCTCATCATTGGATCGAAACAAGGAGTGAAGTCCCAGTGAAACCCCTGGTCAAGATATCAAAATCCTTTTCAAGTTAGGGGAGAAAACAAACAAACATAACTTGACAAGCACATTTAAATAAGAAAATGTTTCCAAAGTGCTGCACAACAATATTTAAAACATTCAAATACTATCCGGAGCTCCACCAATGACTGAATAAAAACAAAACATATAAAACTCATATAAAATAAATATGATTAAAAACAATTTTAATAATAAATAGAAATCAAGTCCGAGTCCATGGTTCTCACCCGGAAAAGGGTGGAGTGCCATCTCCGGGTTGGGGAGGAGACCCTGCCCCAAGTGGAGGAGTTCAAGTACCTAGGAGTCTTGTTCACGAGTGGGGGAAGAGTGGATGGTGAGATCGACAGGCGGATCGGTGCGGCGTCTTCAGTAATGCGGACGTTGTACCGATCCGTTGTGGTGAAGAAGGAGCTGAGCCGGAAGGCAAAGCTCTCAATTTACCGGTCGATCTACGTTCCCATCCTCACCTATGTTCATGAGCTTTGAGTCATGACCGAAAGGATAAGATCACGGGTACAAGCGGCCCAAATGAGTTTGGGTCTCTCCCTTAGAGATAGGGTGAGAAGCTCTGCCTTCCGGGAGGAACTCAAAGTAAAGCCGCTGCTCCTCCACATGGAGAGGAGCCAGATGAGGTGGTTCGGGCATCTGGTCAGGATGCCACCCGAACGCCTCCCTAGGGAGGTGTTTAGGGCACGTCCAACCGGTAGGAGGCCACGGGGAAGACCCAGGACACGTTGGGAAGACTATGTCTCCCGGCTGGCCTGGGAACGCCTCGGGATCCCCCGGGAAGAGCTAGACGAAGTGGCTGGGGAGAGGGAAGTCTGGGCTTCCCTGCTTAGGCTGTTGCCCCCGCGACCCGACCTCGTATAAGCGGAAGAAGATGGATGGATGGATGGAATAGAAATCAAAATGTTAAAAACACAGAGGACAACTCACGTAGTGTTAAAAGCCGGAGAATAAAAGTGGGTCTTAAGACGAGACTTAAAAGAGTCCACTGTGGAAGCAGTTCTAACGTGGAGGGGCAGAGTGTTCCAGAGCTTAGGGCCGACCACAGAGAAGGTCCTGTCTCCCCTGGTCTTAAGTCTGGTCTTGGGCACCACGAGCTGGAACTGGCTCTCGGACCTCAGAGCGCGCGCAGGAATGTAAATTTGGATGAGGTCCGAGATATATTGAGGTGCCAATCCATGTAAAGATTTAAAAACAAACAGCAATGTTTTAAAATCAATTCTAAAATGAACAGGGAGCCAGTGCAAACTCTGAAGAATTGGGGTTATATGCTGGTGTTTCCTGGCCCCTGTTAAAAGTCCTGCTGCCGCGTTCAATCAATCAATCAATGTTTACTTATATAGCCCTAAATCACTAGTGTCTCAAAGGGCTGCACAAACCACTACCACATCCTCGGTAGGCCCACATAAGGGCAAGGAAAACTCACACCCAGTGGGACGTCGGTGACAATGATGACTATGAGAACCTTGGAGAGGAGGAAAGCAATGGATGTCGAGCGGGTCTAACATGATACTGTGAAAGTTCAATCCATAATGGATCCAACACAGTCGCGAGAGTCCAGTCCAAAGCGGATCCAACACAGCAGCGAGAGTCCCGTTCACAGCGGAGCCAGCAGGAAACCATCCCAAGCGGAGGCGGATCAGCAGCGCAGAGATGTCCCCAGCCGATACACAGGCGAGCAGTACATGGCCACCGGATCGGACCGGACCCCCTCCACAGGGGAGAGTGGGACATAGAAGAAAAAGAAAAGAAACGGCAGATCAACTGGTCTAAAAAGGGAGTCTATTTAAAGGCTAGAGTATACAAATGAGTTTTAAGGTGAGACTTAAATGCTTCTACTGAGGTAGCATCTCGAACTGTTACCGGGAGGGCATTCCAGAGTACTGGAGCCCGAACGGAAAACGCTCTATAGCCCGCAGACTTTTTTTGGGCTTTGGGAATCACTAACAAGCCGGAGTCTTTTGAAGGCAGATTTCTTGCCGGGACATATGGTACAATACAATCGGCAAGATAGGATGGAGCTAGACCGTGTAGTATTTTATACGTAAGTAGTAAAACCTTAAAGTCACATCTTAAGTGCGTTCTGGACTAACTGCAACCGGGAGAGAGCTTTTTGTCTAATGCCAGCATAAAGTGCATTGCAGTAGTCCAGGCCGCTTGAAATAAAAGCATGCATGACTTGTTCAAAAAGGTTAAAAGATAAAAATGGTTTTACCTTAGCTAAACGACAAAGGTGATAAAAACACGATTTTAAAAGGCCATTGACTTGTTCGTCTAGTTTAAAATGGCGGTCTATAGTGACGCCAAGGCTGGTGACTTTGGGACACACATCATGTTGCGATGGTCCCAAGTCAGTGAAGGCCGGAACAAAAACTAAAATTTCCGCTTTTTGCTCAGTCATTATTCAAAAATTCTGGGCAGTTGCTAAAACTTTTGTTCACTTCGTCTTCTTAATTTCTTCACAATTTACAAGTTTACAAGTTGGGGCGGCATAGCTCGGTTGGTAGAGCGGCCGTGCCAGCAACTTGAGGCTTGCAGGTTCGATTCCCGCTTCCGCCATCCTAGTCACTGCCGTTGTGTCCTTGGGCAAGACACTTTACCCACCTGCTCCCAGTGCCACCCACACTGCTTTAAATGTAACTTAGATATTGGGTTTCACTATGTAAAGCGCTTTGAGTCACTAGAGAAAAGCGCTATATAAATATAATTCACTCAAATTCACTCACACACCATATAACATTTACAATAGTGGTGAATATCATCATTTAAAGATGTTGGTGCGTGAAAGGGTCCCCCAAATAAGCTAGAAGAAGCATTTATACTCCTTAACTAATAACATTAAAAATAAACAAATAAATAATAATTAAGTTATATTTCATAAGGTGAGATAAAAAAATTGAAATTTAATGGATGGATGAAATAAGTAATGGTTCTTAGTACTTTGTAAACACTTTTAAGTTTCAGAGTTTCTTGAAGTGGATCACATTAGAACAGTGGTTCTCAACCTTTTTTCAGTGATGTACCCCCTGTGAACATGTTTTTAATTCAAGTACCCCCTAATCAGAGCAAAGCATTTTTTAACACTTTAATGAGTAGGACATTTTTGGATCCCCAATTATTTTAGTGTGATTTGTTTTTAAGTGTCATAGCTCCAAAAATAATAATGAATCCAAAATTAAGGTTCCAATTATTAAATAATCTCAAATATTCCACCTAAAAAAGTTATTGGGTGAAAATATTGCATATTTTGGATTTTTTCCATTTTTTTTCCTAATGTTGATCTAGAGCAGTGGTTCTCAACCTTTTTTCAGTGATGTACCCCCTGTGAACATTGTTTTTTAATTCAAGTACCCCCTAATCAGAGCAAAGCATTTTTGGTAGAAAAAAAGAGATAAAGAAGTAAAATACAGCACTAAGTCATCAGTTTCTGATTTATTAAATTGTATAACAGTGCAAAATATTGCTCATTTGTAGTGGTCTTTCTTCAACTATTTGGAAAAAAAAGTAACTAAAAACGTGTTGAAAATTAAACAAGTGATTCAATTCTAAATAAATATTTCTACACATAGAAGTAATCATCAACTTAAAGTGCCCTCTTCACAAAAAAATGAATGTTTAACATCAATATTTATGGAACATGTCCAAACAAAATATTGCATTGTTGTATTTCTTTTCACACTTTATGAACTTACATTCATATTTTGTTGAAGTATTATTCAATAACGGATTTTTGAATTGTTCATATATTTAGAATATGTTTGAAAAAACTCAAGTACCCTCTTGGCATACCTTCAAGTACCCCCAGAGGTACACGTACCCCCATTTGAGAACCACTGATCTAGAGATTTAAAACTTGAATAATAATGAAAATAATAATTCTGAATAATGAGACATTCTTAATATTTTTTTGGGACCAAAACCCTTTGGGGTCCCCAGGATCATAACTGATTGGAGGACTAAATGTATTTTTTTAATACACTTATTGCATTGGTTTTTAAAATAAAAAAATATGAAAATAGCCCCCGCTTGCTTTTATTTTTCAGTGTGCGGCCCTCAGTGGAAAAAGTTTGGACACCCCTGCACTAATCAGAGCAAAGCATTTTTGGTTGAAAAAAAAAAGAAATAAAGAAGTAAAATACTATTATTATTATTATAAGTGAAGTGAAGTGAATTATATTTATATAGCGCTTTTCTCTAGTGACTCAAAGCGCTTTACATAGTGAAACCCAATATCTAAGTTACATTTAAAGCAGTGTGGGTGGCACTGGGAGCAGGTGGGTAAAGTGTCTTGCCCAAGGACACAACGGCAGTGACTAGGACGGCAGAAGCGGGAATCGAACCTGCAACCCTCAAGTTGCTGACACGGCCGCTCTACCAACCGAGCTATACCGGTATAACAATTATTATTATTCTTTATTATTATACCTCCGCCTCTTTGAGCTGTAATTTGACCCCCTTAACATGCTTCAAAACTCACCAATTTTGACACAGACATCAGGACTGGCCAAAATTGCGATCTAATAAAAAAACTAAACCCCAAAACTCAAAATTGTGCTCTAGCGCCCCCCTAGGAAGAGAACAGAGACAAACCTGTCTCTAACTTCCAGTAGGAATGTCGCAGAAACATGAAACAAAAACTTCTATGTAGGTCTCAGTTAGACCTATATTTCATACACTGACACCCCCCAGCTAAAATCTACAGGAAGTTTGCTATTCCCCCTTCAATACAAAAGCTGCACTCTATTCACAATGCATTAGTGCAGTGGTTCTCAACCTTTTTTCAGTGGCGTACCCCCTGTGAACATTTTTTTAACTCAAGTCCCCCCTAATCAGAGCAAAGTTTTTTTTTGTTTGAAAAAAAGAGATAAAGAAGTCAATTATAGCACTATGTCATTAGTTTCTGATTTATTAAATTGAATAACAGTGCAAAATATTGCTCATTTGTAGTGGTCTTTCTTGAACTATTTGGGAAAAAAAGATATTAAAATAACCAAAAACCTGTTGAAAAATAAACAAGTGATTCAATTATAAATGCAGATTTCTCCACATAGAAGTAATCATCAACTTAAAGTGCCCTCTTTGGGGATTGTAATAGAGATCCATCTGGATTCATCAACTTACTTCTAAACATTTCTTCACAAAAAGAGAAATCTTTAACATCAATATTTATGGAACATGTCCACAAAAAATCTTGCTGTCAACACTGAATATTGCATTGTTGTATTTCTTTTCACACTTTATGAACTTACATTCATATTTTGTTGAAGTATTATTCAATAAATATATTTATAAAGGATTTTTGATTTTGGTGGACAGTAAAGGACTGGTCGCACTCATCGTTCTTGTCCTCTGCGCTTTTTAGGATGTACCACAGTAACCCCCGACATATACCCTATTTTTCGGACTATAAGACACACTTAAAATCCTTTCACTTTCTCAAAATTGGACAGTGCGCCTAATGTACGGAATAATTTTGGTTGAAAAAAAAACACAAAATATGCAATATTTTCACCCAATAACTTTTTTAAGTGGAATATTTGAGATTATTTAATGATTGGGGGCTTGATTTTGGATTTTTTTTTTTTTTTTTTTTGGAGCTACGACACTTAAAAACAAATCACACTAAAATTATTGGGAATCCAAAAGTGTCCTACTCATTAAAGTGTTAAAAAATAAATTATACTTTTTTTTTTACTGTTTACTTTTAGCACAATAATCTCAAGATCAACTTCAGATCCATCCGTCAATTATTAGTTTTATTGTTTATGTTTTTGTTTGTTTTAGGTTAGCTTAGATTTTTTTTATATGGCATAACCAAAATATGCAACATTTTCCCCCCAAAATATTTAAAAGTGGAATATTTAATGTGATGTAATCAGAGCCTTGAATAGGTCAATAATTCAAAATGACATTGATTTTGATTCATTATTATTTTTGAAAGAAAGAAACAGCCTGCATGGCAGCTTTGTGTTATTAAAGCATTGCAACAATTTATTGTTACATTTCACCTGCTTGCTCTTTTATACCACTTTTTTATGTTTTTCAATTGTATTCTTAAAATGTGCCGTGGGGCTGTTAAAAACATGGCCTGCGGGCCGTACTTTGGACACCCCTGGATTAAGGGGTACTTGAATTACAAAAATGTTCACAGGGGGTAACACCACTGAAAAAAGGTTGAGAACCACTGCATTAAAGTATTTTTACTGCAATCAATTATTAAAAAATGTTTCAAAAAATTGGCGACAGAGTAGATTGAAGAGTGTCTTATACTTGAGTCAATTGCCATCCCTTCCGGATTTTCCGGGAGACTCCCGAAATTCAGCGCCTCTCCCGAAAACCTCCTGGGACAAATTTTCTCCGGAAAATCTCCCGAAATTCAGGCGAAGCTGGAGGCCACGCCTCCTCCAGCTCAATGCGGACCTGAGTGACGTGTGCAAAGAGCGTGTCTGCCCAATGACGTTATAACTGTAGAATGATTGAGGGCGAGTTCTTGGTTTCTTATGTGGGTTTATTGTTAGGCAGTTTCATTAACGTCCTCCCAGCGCGGTAAAACAACACACAACAACAGCAGTCCAAATTCATCTACCTAAAGCAGTTCGTCTGCCAAACAGCAATGCTGTGACACTCTTAAACAGGACAATACTGCCGTCTAGTGTACAAGCATAAGGTTAGAGAGTGAAGTGTGAAGTGAATTATATTTATATAGCGCTTTTCTCTAGTGACTCAAAGCGCTTTACATAGTGAAACCCAACATCTAAGTTCCATTTAAACCAGTGTGGGTGGCACTGGGAGCAGGTGGGTAAAGTGTCTTGCCCAAAGACACAACGGCAGTGACTAGAATGGCGAAAGCGGGAATCGAACCTGGAACCCTCAAGTTGCTGGCACGGCCACTCTATCCTATTCCTACCGCCCCGGTAGGAATAGGATGGAATATTCAACCCTCAACTCAACAATGAGTAGATGAGTGTTATGTGTGTGGAAATGTGAAAATAAATGAACACTGAAATTCAAGTATTTCTTTTATATATATATATATATATATATATATATATATATATATATATATATATATATATATATATATATATGTGTGGGAAAAATCACAAGACTACTTCATCTCTACAGAAGTGTTTCATGAGGGGTTCCCTCAATCATCAGGAGATTTTAATGGAAGCATTCACATACAATGGTTTATATAGGGCACAGAGTGGGTGGGTACAGGCAGGCGTAGGGTGTGGTGATTGGCTCATGTGTTACCTAGGAGGTGTTTCCGTCTGTGGCGGCATGTTGATATGATTTCACTGCGCTTGTTGAGGGATGACAGGTCTGGATGATGTATAATAAACAGTTGCTCTTTTAAGCATAGGTTGCATCTTTTATTACCACTGTTGTAAGGTGTGCTGGATGCAAGAATTTGCCATGTTATTGAATATTCAACATTATTGTCTTTGAGGTTCCAAATGTGTTTGCTGAGTTCTGTAGAATTCCGCAAATTCTGGTTTCTAAAGGAGGCGTTGTGATTATTCCATCTGGTTTCAAACGCTCCTTCGGTTAATCCTACGTACGTGTCGGATGTGTTAATGTCCTTGCGTGTTACCTTTGCTTGGTAAACGACTGATGTTTGTAAGCGCCTGCCGTTGAGAGGGCAATCAGGTTTCTGAGACCTGTCATCCCTCAACAAGCGCAGTGAAATCATTTCAACATGCCGCCACAGACGGAAACACCTCCTAGGTAACACATGAGCCAATCACCACACCCTACACCTGCCTGTACCCACCCACTCTGTGCCCTATATAAACCATTGTATGTGAATGCTTCCATTAAAATCTCCTGATGATTGAGGGAACCCCTCATGAAACACTTCTGTAGAGATGAAGTAGTCTTGGGATTTTTCCCACACATACATATTGCGCTCTACCGTGGTATCGAGCACTATTCTCTGGATGATCCAATCAAGATATATAGATATATATATATATATATATATATATATATATATATATATATATATATATATATATATATACAGCTAGAATTCACTGAAAATCAAGTATTTCCTACATATATATATATATATATGAATCTAGCTGTAAATATACTTCACAGTTCTTAACCACACCCCCACCTCCCAAAATCGGAGGTCTCAAGATTGGCAAGTATGCAATAGGCTATAAAGTTGGTCGTTTAAAACCGTGTAACCGAGTTACAAATCGATCTTGTCAAAAGATGACAAATGCCAAACACATCTCACGACAATACACAAACAAAAAGGAGTAATAAATCAAGATTTGTGGAAAAATGCCAGGGAGGTCTTCACTTGATATGCTTGGACGAGTGTGGCGTGGCAGGAACATCCACACACACACACACACACACACACACACACAATAAATAATACAACTTTGACTATGAAGGATTGTGACCTCTGAGCTTAGAAATGTTCTTCTGGAAATTCAGCATTGTGCGGTGTTGCTGTGGGTAACGATACAAAACACACACACACACACACACACACACACACTATACCTGTTGAGATCTTTAACAAGGCAGTAAAACCTTTTAATTTGTGTCTGAGCCTCCGGGGAAAAGGGGACTGTTGCTCCCTGCTGTCTCATGGCTCAGATGTTTGTTTTCACGTGGCAAAAGTGGGGTGGAAGGTGTGGTCGACATGAATAAGAGTCTGCATGGACAATGTTTGGTGGTCCAGTTGAAATGAGGGTGTAGACGGCGAGGCGACCCAGTGGACTTTGATACTCCTCCTTCATGCAATCTCCACAACAAACATCCTGTCCTGTTTCGTCAAATTCATTTCCAGCTTGCTAGTTAACACACAAATATAAGATGCAAAAGCCACAGTGTTTGTTGTTTCTTTAATTTGCACATATTGATGCCACTTGATGACATGTAGATGTGATATGCAGCCTTGTGCACGGCCCACAAAGAATGTAACCCACTGTACAGTCAAAGTTAGCTGCCAGTGCTGTAAATGTTTGTTTGCACATTGGGAGAGAGCAGACTAGGCCTGTAGACATTTATGTGGGCCCTTTTTTGCAACTTTGCTGTGTCCTTTGTGATGTGAGCTGTCCAAACCTATGAGGTTAGGGACACTATTCAGAATGACCTCTTACATACACTACTGAAATGCCCTCACATAAACAACCG
This sequence comes from Nerophis ophidion, assembly GCF_033978795.1. NCBI lineage: Eukaryota > Metazoa > Chordata > Actinopteri > Syngnathiformes > Syngnathidae > Nerophis > Nerophis ophidion. Next base: position 78,845,130 of record NC_084615.1, read on the forward strand.
AGATGTTTTTCTCTCATACACCATGCTGAAATATTTTTCTCTCACGCATACTACTGAAACACAATCAAATATTGCATAATTTGTTTTTTTGTCATTAAAACAGGGTTTTCTTCCATCCATCCATCCATTTTCTACCGCTTATTCTTATACACCATAAAACGTGTGTGTATGCATGTATATATATATATATTACACACACACAAATATATATACACAAATATATATATATATACATACACACACAAATATACACACATATATACATATATATATACACACACACATATATACATATGTGTGTGTATATATCTATATATATACACATATGTATATATACATATATATACACACACAGACATATATATATAGTCACATACATGTATATATATGTGTGTGTGGATAGATATATAAAAAATATACACACACATATATATATATGTATGTATATATATGTGAGTATATATATTTATATATGTGTGTGTATATTTATGTGTGTGTGTGTCTATATATATGTATATATATGCATACATATGTATATACACTTACACATTATATATATATATATATATACACATATATATATACACACACATATATATATACATACATACACACAAATATACACACATATATACATATATATATATATACACACACACCGATATACATACGTGTGTGTGTGTATATATATATATATATATGTGTGTATATATATATATATATATGTGTGTGTGTATATATCTATATATATATACACACACAGACATATATAGTCACATATATGTATATATATGTCTGTGTATATATATATGTGTGTGTGGATATAGATATACAAAAAATATACACACATATATATGTATGTATAAATATATATGTGAGTATATATATTTATATGTGTGTGTATATATGTATACATATGTATATACACTTACACATTATATATATATATATATATATATATATATATATATATATATATATATATATATATATATATACAGTGGGGCAAAAAAGTATTTAGTCAGCCAGCGATTGTGCAAGTTCTCCCACTTCAAAGGATGACAGAGGTCTGTAATATTCATCATAGGTACACTTCAACTGTGAGAGACAGAATGTGGGGAAAAAAAATCCAGGAATTCACATCGTAGGAATTTTTAATAATTTATTTGTAAATTATGGTGGAAAATAGGGTATTTGGTCAATAACAAAAATTTAACTCAATACTTTGTAATATAACCTTTGTTGGCAATAATAGAGGTCAAATGATTACTATAGGTCTTTACCAGGTTTGCACACACAGTAGCTGGTATTTTGGCCCAATCCTCTATGCAGATCATCTCGAAAGCAGTGATGTTTTGGGGCTGTCACCGAGCAACACGGACTTTCAACTCCCTCCACAGATTTTCTATGGGTTTGAGGTCTGGAGACTGGCTAGGCCACTCCAGGACTTTCAAATGCTTCTTACAGAGCCACTCCTTCATTGCGCGGGCGGTGTGTTTGGGATCATTGTCATGCTGGAAGACCCAGCCACAATTCATCTTCAAAGCTCTCACTGATGGAAGGAGGTTTTGGCTCAAAATCTCAGGATACATGGCCCCATTCATTCTTTCCTTAACACGGATCAATCGTCCTGTCCCCTTAGCAGAAAAACAGCCCCAAAGCATGATGTTTCCACCCCCATGCCTCACAGTAGGTATGGTGTTCTTGGGATGCAAATCAGTATTTTCTTCCTCCAAACATGACGAGGTGAGTTTATACCAAAAAGTTCTATTTTGGTTTCATCTGACCACATGACATTCTCCCAATCCTCTGTTGTATCATCCATGTGATCTCTGGTAAACTTCAGATGGGCCTGGACATGCACTAGCTTAAGCAAGGGGACACGTCTGGCACTGCAGGATTTGGTTCTCTGCCGGCAGAGCGTGTTACTGATGGTAACCTTTGTTACTTTGGTCCCAGCTCTCTGCAGGTCATTCACCAGGTTCCCCTGTGTGATTCTGGGATTTTTGCTCACTGTTCTCATGATCATTTTGACCCCATGGGATGAAATCTTGCGTGGAGCCCCAGATCGAGGGAGATTATCAGTGGTCTTGTATGTCTTCCATTCTCTGATAATTGCTCCCACAGTTGATTTTTACACCAAGCTGCTGGGGGGGGGGGGGGTTGCCCACATTTGTGGTCCTCTCCAAGGTTCTCATACTCATCATTGTCACCGGCGTCCCACTGGGTGTGAGTTTTCCTTGCCCTTATGTGGGTTCTTCCGAAGATGTCGTAGTTGTTTGTGCAGTCCTCAGACATTTGTGATTTAGGGCTATATAAATAAACATTGATTGATTGAAAAAACATGGCACATTTAATTGTGAAATTTCAACAGCTAAACTTTACTCGAAAATCTACATATTTTTCCTTACAGTGTACGTAAAAATATATAACAAAAATTGTGTAACTGAAGCAATTTAAAATGTATATATTATTCAGTTACAATTGGTCGTAACCGCAATGAAAAAGAGTTTGACCTCCCTGTACTATGCACATGATTTATGGCATTACTTTGTTACACAACTTCATTCGGAAGCAGACTTTGCTCTCATGTTCCTGACACAAGGAGCATAAATGTGAGCATCTGCTGACATCTTCTGGTCAGCGACTGTAATTGAGGCAAGAATGCAGACTTTTCAAAAAGGAAAACATGCAATTAGTCACTCTAAATACATAACTTCATTCTTATCCTTCATTACAGTGTTTGGAAATCCCCTTGAATGTTACATTCTTCTTCGCCTAAATTTGAACAAAAACGCTGGAGTTTAGAGAGGGTGTTTTTAAAAGTTTAAAAAAAATTAGCATGGTTTTGTTTAAAGGCCTACTGAAATGAGATGTTCTTATTTAAACGGGGATAGCAGCTCCATTCTATGTGTCATACTTCATAATTTCGCCATATTGCCATATTTTTGCTGAAAGGATTTAGTAGAAAACATCGACGATAAAGTTCGCAACTTTTGGTCGCTAATAAAAAAAGCAGACGATGTGCGCGTGACGTCACGGGTTGTGGAGCTCCTCACATTGTTTACAATCATGGCCACCAGCAGCTAGAGCCATTCGGACCAAGAAAGCGACAATTTTCCCATTAATTTGAAAGAGGATGAAAGATTCGTGGATGAGGAAAGTTAAAAGGGAATGACTAGAAGAGATAAAAAAAAACGAAAAAAAAAAAAAAACAGGGCAGTGGGAGCGATTCAGATGTTATTTTCCAGAAATATCCTAGTAAATGTTTCTAATAAATGATAAATGGGTTGTACTTGTATAGCGCTTTTCTACCTTTAAAAAGGTACTCAAAGCGCTTTGACACTACTTCCACATTTACCCATTCACACACACATTCACACACTGATGGCGGGAGCTGCCATGCAAGGCGCTAACCAGCACCCATCAGGAGCAAGGGTGAAGTGTCTTGCTCAGGACACAACGGACATGACGAAGTTGGTACCAGGTGGGATTTGAACCAAAACATTTACAAGGATATTTCTGGAAAATCCCTTATCTGCTAATTGTGTTACTAGTGTTTTAGGGACATTATATAGTCATACCTGAAAATCGGAGGGGTGTGGTGACCGCCAGTGTCTCTGAGGGAAGCCGCGGAGGAGCCAAAAAAGTCTCAGCTGCCTTTTTGACAGCTGCAGGAGGAACAACACAAGCTCCGCTCATGTCTACGGTAAGAGCTGACTTATATTATCTCAATTTTCTCACCGAAACCTGCCAGTTGACATGTGGTAGAGAACCATGTTCGCTTGATTGCTCTGTTCCATATTTAAGCTTCACAACAAACAAAGAAACACCGGCTGTGTTTGTGTTGCTACAGCCGGCTGTGATACACAGCTTTCCACCAACATCTTTCTTCTTTGACGTCTCCATTATTAATTGAACAAATTGCAAAAGATTCAGCGACACAGATGTCCAGAATACTGTGTAATTATGCGATAAAAAGAGACTACTTTTAGCCGTGAGTGGTTGCTGGGAGAACATATCTGCTACCACCGGTGACGTCACGTGCACGCGTCATCATTCCGTGACATTTTCAACACCACACTTCGCGGGAAATTTTGAAATTGCAATTTAGTAAACTAAAGTGGCCGTATTGGCATGTGTTGCAATGTTAATATTTCATCATTGATATATAAACTATCAGACTGCGTGCTCGCTAGTAGTGGCTTTCAGTAGGCCTTTAATTTGACATGACGGTGATAAAAAGCAAGCGTATGTTTGGATGTGTATTTATTTACACGTGCGAGTGGGAGGCAGTCCGTGTGCATTTATACAAACGGATCAACATTTTTAAATGAAACCTCCAAATAGTCGTGGATTGTCTCAGGGAAAAAAATACAAATTTGGAAAAAAAAAAACAACCACTGCGATACTTTGACTGTCATATTGAAGTGTATTGTGAGCCTATACAAAAAAAACAACGTAACATTTTAAATATAAATGAGTAATGTCAAGACTACAATCGGCATGAAAAGTTGAAATGTTAATACAAATATTTTTGGGGGTAAACAGGCTGGCAACAGAAAAAAAAGCAGTATGTTCGGGGGGGGTATTCTGCAAAGGAAACAACATAACACTACACTGTACGAGTCTTCATGCTAACATAACTACAGGTCTGTGGCGTCTTACCAAAATACAAAAAAATAATTTGAGAGGATGTGCTATAACAAGAAGAGCTGTGAGCGGACCAAGACAACTTTCGTCTAATTCCAAGAGTAATAGTAATATCTGAACATTGGTGCAGCAGTTACTAAAAGTAATAATATGCATCATACACTTTTTGCAATTAACAAAACATTTTCCACATATTTGGACCTATGAGATGGAAGAGGTTTGAAACAAGATTGCAGTCAACTGGAAGAAGTAAGAGTGCATATTCAGCACTTCTGGATAGGTAAGCCAAGACTAAAAGGTGGGTGGTCTACAGAGGGGACAGAGCAGACCGGCCGCGAGATTGCGTGTGCTCAGAAACTTGAAGGTGTTAAGACGTTCATGTCCCGGGGTTTGAGTTTGTGTGGCCGCTGGGCCGCCTGACTGGCGTCCAAGTCGGAAATTTCAATCTTGGGGGGCATGAAGCTTGTCGTGTCCCCCACTTTCAGGGTGTCATGGGGGCCGGTGCCTGCAATGGTGGAGGACTTGTGCAAGCCAAAGTAGGACTGTAGTGAAAAGCCTACAGGGAAGGAAGTCGGAATTATTAAAACACAAGGCTTAGATGACCTGGAGCACATTTATCATTTTACAAACCCCGTTTCCATATGAGTTGGGAAATTGTGTTAGATGTAAATATAAACAGAATACAATGATTTGCAAATCCTTTTCAAGCCATATTCAGTTGAATATGCAACAAAGACAACATATTTGATGTTCGAACTGATAAACATTTTTTTATTTTTGCAAATAATCATTAACTTCAGAATTTGATGCCAGCAACACGTGACAAAGAAAAGAATAGAGTTTTATTGTCATTATTGCAATGAACAGGTTCAAAGAACAAAGAAATTGGAGCAGATCCTCCTAAGGTGCATATACAATATGCTAATATAAATAGTAAAAAAAGATAGAGATGAGAGATGTATCTATGTATATGTATATATATCCAGAAGTTGGGAAAGGTGGCAATAAATACTGATAAAGTTGAGGAATGCTCATCAAACACTTATATGGAACATCCCACAGGTGTGCAGGCTAATTGGGAACAGGTGGGTGCTATGATTGGGTATAAAAGCAGCTTCCATGAAATGCTAAGTAATTCACAAACAAGGATGGGGCGAGGGTCACCAATTTGTAAGCAAATTGTCGAACAGTTTTAGAACAACATTTCTCAACGAGCTATTGCAAGGAATTTAGGGATTTTACCATCTATGGTCCGTAAAATCATCAAAAAGTTCAGAGAATCTGGAGAAATCACTGCACGTAAGCAATATTACAAACTTTTGATCCCTCAGGCGGTACTGCATCAAAAACCGACAACAGTGTGTAAAGGATATCACCACATGGTCTCAGGAACACTTTGTAAAACCACTGTCAGTAACTACAGCTGGTCGCTACATCTGTAAGTGAAAGTTAAAACTCTACTATGCAAAGCCAAACCCATTTATCAACAATATCCTGAAACGCTGCCGGCTTGGCTGGGCCCGAGCTCACCTAAGATGGACTGATGCAAAGTGGAAAGGTGTTCTGTGGTCTGACGAGGCCACATTTCAAATTATATTTGGAAACATAACAAAGAGGAAAATAACCATTCGGATTGTTATAGGCACAAAGTTAAAAAAGCCAGCATCTGTGATGGTATGGGGGTGTATTAGTGCCCAAGGCATGGGTAACTTACACATCTGTGAAGGCACCATTAATGCTGAAAGGTACATACAGGTTTTGGAGCAACATATGTTGTTATCCAAGCAACGTTATCATGGACGCCCTTGCTTATTTCAGCAAGACATGTGTTACAACAGCGTGGCTTCGTAAAAAAGGAGTGTGGGCACTTTCCTGAACCGCCTGCAGTCCAGACCTGTCTTCCATCAAAAATGTGTGGCACATTATGAAGCATAAAATATGACAGCGGAGACCCCGGACTGTTAAACGGTTGAAGTTCTACATAAAACAAGAATGGGAAAGAATTTCACTTTCAAAGCTTCAACAATTAGTTTCCTCAGTTTCCAAATGTTTATTAGAGTTTTGTTAAAAGAAAAGGTGATGTAACACAGTGGTGAACATGCCCTTTCCCAACTACTTTGGCACATGTTGCAGCCATGAAATTCTAAGTTAATTATTATTTGCAAAAAAAAAATTAAGTTTATGAGTTTGAACATCAAATATCTTGTCTTTGTAGTGCATTCAACTGAATGTGGGTTGAAAAGGATTTGCAAATCATTGTATTCTGTTTATATTTACATCTAACACAATTTCCCAACTTATATGGAAACGAGGTTTGTACCATAAGGGGGTTTTGTTTTAACATTGCTCGATATCAATCTGGGTGTTCTCTGAATGTGAATATTCTTCTGTTTTTTTTCTTTCTCTCGACATTCGGTGAAAAATCAATACTTTGAATAAGTCATTGAACTATGCGGTGCAACTTTTCACTACAGTAAATTTAATGGTAAATGGGTTATACTTTTATAGTGCTTTTCTACCTTCAAAGTACTCAAAGCGCTTTGACATTATTTCCACATTCACCCATTTAAACACTGAGGGCGGGAGCTGCCATGCAAGGCCCTAACCACGACCCATCAGGAGCAATGGTGAAGTGTCTTGCTCAAGGACACACGGACCGTGACAAAGTCGGTAGAAGGTAGGGATTGAACCAGGAACCCTCAGGTTGCTGGCACGGCCACTTTCCCAACGCCGTACATTTCGTGAGACGCACTGAGCCGAAATTAGAAGGTACCAGGGATAGAAAACGGTGATGACCATAAAACCGCTAAGAAGTAACTTTAAGGGTATTATGTCTATGGTTCACAATCATGAGAAACAAGAAAATATCATGCATCTGACTTGTACATAAAAGTCCTCTCACAATGGAGTCAATGGGAGATCCTCTAATGTTAATGAATATTAAACCAAGTATTAGTGATATTGTTATTATAAACGCCAACGCTGGCAAAGTATTTTTAGTGGCGCATTGTCGGAGCGCCAACTAGCTGCTGAGCTGCTTTGTCGGCTTGAAGCTGGTGAAAGTTTATTCTCCATCTTAATTACCGGTAATGTCTCTTACTTTGATAGTAGAAGGATGAGGACATGATCGGACAAGTTGGTCAACTTTGACAGCCAACTTATACCCGGGAAAAAGGCGAGAAAGACACAAAAAGACGCTTGGTTCCACCCCCTTTTTTCTTTGTGAGGATTATGAGTCTTTCATCAAAACAAGTATAAATGAACATCCTGACAGTCGACACCCCAGTGACAGCAGACATTGTACAGTAAGTGATGTTTTATTATGTTTGTTGTCTCTCGTGATGTCTGCAGTGAGTAATAATCAGTGATTTTGTAGAAAAAAAAATGCGAACGTTGTGATGCGTTTGTAAAAATAATGCACCTCTGTATGCTTAAAATGATCAAAATATGTACCGTATATTCGGCAGGTGCAACTTGTACTACGGAGCGACTTATACTCCGAAAAATATGGTAAATACTACATGTTAACATGTGCCTGTTACTACATTACTTATATACTTACTGTACAGCCTGTATATAAAACATTGAAGGACGTTTTTGGATTCAGCTGTAAGCAGATTTTTGGTCGAATTTATTTGGAATGTGTAACAAAAAAAGAAACATGTGCTTTTGACTTACCTATGGATTGTGAACCACAGGCAAAACTCCAAAAAAGTGTGGTTCCCTTTAATACTCTACATTTCACCTGGCTGCTTAAAACGATATGGCAAAAGTGGAAATAAAGACAGTAATATTAAAAAAAAAAAAAAAAGTCTGCTATGTTTACTTTTAAGGTGAAGACAATCACATCCAGCTGCATGATAAATCGACATTGCGGTTTTAATTAATGCAGGATAATTGGGGAATGGCATGGCGCGGTTGGGAGAGTGGCTGTGCCAGCAACCTGAGGGTTCCTGGTTCAATCCCCACCTTCTACCATTCTAGTCACGTCCGTTGTGTCCTTGAGCAATACACTTCACCCTTGCTCCTTATGGGTCCTGGTTAGCGCCTTGCATGGCAGTTCTGGAAGTAGGGTCAAAGCGCTTTGAGTTCCTTAAAAAGGAAGAAAAGCGCTATAAAAGTATAACCCATTTACCATTTGGTGCGATTACGCAACCGCAAGAGTAATTTGACAAATGTACGGTTTCCTTGAGTGTCTAGAAAGGCGCCGAGAAATAAAATGTTTTTATTATTAATAAAAGTCATTTGAGTGACAAGAAATGTTCGCCAATCGGAATCGTTGAGCCTAGCTTTCCTTTCCTCGCTTCAAACATGGAGAAAGAAGTCTCACTCTATTCATATTTCTCTCAGCCTGAGCGTGTTTATTTAACAGTAGTATTAACTGAACGCAGTGAGCTTTCTTTTTTTTTGTCATTTACAATCTTTGTTTCGGTGAGCGGGGACCGACTCAGTGCTATCAAAGCACGGAGAGCCTCCCGATTTGCCAGTGAGAGGTTCCGCAAAGTAACAAAACTTATGAAGGAAAAAAACTAAAGATTACGAAGCCAAATGTCTCATTGTGGGAATATTTCAGCTTCCAATCGGACGGCAATATGAGCCCATTATCCAGTGAGAATGCCGCGATAACATGGTAACAAAAAAACAAAAAAAAAGACAACATCCAAACTAGATTTTCAAAATGGGAAAAAAACCCACATTAGGCTACGTTTTTGCTTACATAAATTAGACCCTTTAATGCTTTTGTCGGTTTATAGAAAAGTTATTAACTCCAATTACAGTACAATGGTAAACAATTCTACAGTAATACAAAATCAAAGTTGATATCTTTTTAAACGGTTACCTGCATTAATATTATATATTATGATTAAATTACATTAATAACTCTGTATATTTTTGAAGGATTATTTCTTCAGTTTAAGAGCACGATGTAGACATAATCTCTGAGTCCGTCTGTATAAAACTATTTTTAATGTTGCGTTCTAATATGTGGCACCTTGAGGCAAGAATACGTTGATTGACAGTCTAAAAGAAACATGTCTTCCTTAGCTCATTATTTTCGCAGTTCTTTGCATTTATGTGTATAAAATATATAATCACAATTTTGGAAAGAAAAATCACAATTAAGTTTTTTTCTTTAAAATCCTGCAGGTCTAGTCTACATGCATCAACTCCTTTGTCCCACACGCCATTAGACTGTACAACAACTCTCTTGGGGGGAGAGGGGAGTTACTAGGATGACAGGGGATGCAAAACAATAATAGTGCAATACTTTTTCATAACATGGTCACTACTGCCTAGTTTCTCTTGTTATATTCTTATTTTACTGTTATATTTGTATTCTCATTGTTGCTTTTTATTCTTATTGTAATATTTTTCTATTTTGTTTGTATTCATACCCCCATTATTTACTTTTTAAATTCCATCTCAATTCTGTACACTGCTGCTGGAATTTTAATTTTCCTGAGGGAACTCTCCTGAAGGAATCAATAAAGAACTAACTATCTATCTATCTATCGATCCATCGATCAAAACCTCCTACTTCCTTAAAACTGAGGATTGAGTGCCTCACCTGTGCCAGTGTCAGACCCTGGGTGAGTGGGGGACTTCTGTACCACAGAGCGAGTTCCAAAAAAGCTCCACCTGTCCTCTCCTCCCTGGTTTCCTCCCATGTCTGATGTGTAGTTGGGACAGTTACTCTCGAGCGGGGCGAGGAAAGGTGCAGGACTCCGCTGGAACCAGCTCCTAGAGCCCCGCCAAAGACGCGGCGTGAGTTGTGAGCACGCGGCTCTTAGGCCAGCTGGCGAATATCATGGCTGATGCCGAGCACCAGTTTTAGACACGAAGCATGTGGGGCATCGACGGGACACAATGTGAACAACTTGGACGTGGATGGCTGCGGCCTACCTGCGACTCACAGCAGGTGATGCAAGGGGACTGACGCAGGGGGTGACAGATGGCGTGACAGAAGGGGTGACAGAGGGAGTGACGCAGGGGGTGCCACTTGGGGTGGATTGTGCCGATGTTGTAAGCCTGTCGTCCTTGAAGTCCCCGATTGACATTCTCAACTTCTGCAAAACAGCAAAGCAAGAACAAATCGTAACAAATCCCACAATGTTCACTACACTACTAAACTGTCTTAACTATTGCTAAGTGTTTGTAAAATGTTGAGCATGTAATATTAGAGGACATGTAGTAAATGGTGATTCATATTGCCTGTGACTAAATAAAACACAGGTCAGGGCCAACTCACTGCTGTTGAAATGAAAAGGTAAATATGACCACAGCAAGTTTTGAGTTTGCAGTAAATGCTGGAATTTGGTGTCGAAATTTGGCAAGAGGAAAATTACCATATAGGGACGTATAGACAAATATATATTATGGTCTACGAGTCGCCTGATCACATTTGAATTAATAGACCGCCAGGAATGGTCATGTTCATGGTTTTATTCATAATAATTGCAGTTGAATAAACCCAAACAGTCCTTGATAAAAATATTTTTTACAATGAATGTTGTGTTTACAGGACATCTTGCACTTCAGATCTGTTGATTGTTCACTCCGGTTATGTAATTTGTGTCGTACAGTAAAACTATTTGTTTGTCAGTAATTTGTTTTTGTTCAAATGTTATTTACTATAATAGATTTTAAGATTGAGTTCAGATCAAGTCACGGACACAACGTTAGCCTAAGAGACGAGTCAACTATTAAAATAATGGTTAGTTACTAGAGATGTCCGATAATGGCTTTTTTGCCAATATCCGATATTGTCCAACTCTTAATTACCGATTCCGATATCAACCGATATATATGCAGTCATGGAATTAACACATTATTATGCCGAATTTTGTTGTAATGCCCCACTGGATGCATTGAACAATGTTACAAGGTTTTCCAAAATAAATCAACTCAAGTTATGGAAAGAAAATGCCAACCTGAGTCAAAATAATAGTCAGCAGTGTGTTTTAAACTTGCAGATAAGCAAACTGAAGTGCGTCAGTGTTCCTTGGGGCCAATCATTTGTCCTGCGAGGTGGGCGGAATGTTGACAGTTATGATAAGGCATGTTAACTTTGAAAAATACCGTCAACACAGAGTTAGAACGTCATGCAAAATGTCTAGTAATGCCTGAAATAATGTATCTTTGTAAGTTTTACTAGAAAAAAATATGTTTTGTAAGGTTTGAAATGACAATAATTACTTTTTTTTACTCAACATGACAGTATAACTGTCATACTAAATATGAAAGTGATATAAACATAACTCCAAAACCAAACATGCAACATGTCTAAAAATGCCTGGAATAATGTATCTATGTGAGTTTTACTAGAAAAAAAAATATTTTGTAAGGTTTGCAAAGACTAACATATTTTTTACTCAACATTCCCTCTGGGTACTCGGGCTTCCTCTCACCTCCAAAGACATGCACCTGGTGATAGGTTGATTGGCAACACTAAATGGTCCCTAGTGTGGGAATGTGAGTGTGAATGTTGTCTGTCTATCTGTGTTGGCCCTGTGATGAGGTGACGACTTGTCCAGGGTGTACCCGCCTTCCGCCCGAATGCAGTTGAGATAAGTTCCAGCAATCCTCAACCCCAAAAGGGACAAGCAGTAGAAAATGGATGGATAACAGTATAACTGTCATACTAAATATGAAAGTTATATAAACATAACTTCAAAACCAAACATGCAATATGTCTAATAATGCCTGGGATAATGTATCTTTGTGAGTTTTACTAGAAAAATGATCTTTTTGTAAGGTTTGCAAAGACAAAAAATAGTTTTCTACTAAATATTAAATATATTTACACATAACTCCAAAACCAAAGATGCAAAATGTCTAGTAATGCCTGGAATAATATCTGTGAGTTTTACTAGAAAAAAAAAACATTTTCTAAGGTTTGCAATGACAAAAAATAGTTTTTACTCAACATGACAGTATAACTGTCATACTAAATATAAAAATTATATGAACATAACTCCAAAACCAAACACGCAATATGTCTAAAAATGCCTGTAATAATGTATGTATGTGAGTTGTACTAGAATCAGGTGTTTTTATAAGGTTTGCAGATACAAAAAAAATGTTTTTTTACTCAATATGACAGTTATTAAAACATAACTCCCAAACCAAACATGCGAAATGGCTATTGTCACTGACATGGAACAGCATAACTAATAGCATAACTATTTCTATTGGTATTCGTAATGCTCCATTTGTAGTGTAAATGCTCATTGTCATTTCTGTATTATTTATTTCGCCAAATGCTTCTTTGCTATCATTTTTACTATCATATTTGTACAAATCATATGTGCTGATGTTGTTCTATTGTTGTTGTTGTTGTGTTTGCTGCTTTTGTTTTTGTGTCTCTGTCTAATCCCCCTCTGTCTTCCTTTTTTCCTTTTTCTATCCCCTCCTGCACCAAATGATAATATAAATAATGTAATAAAGTCAAATACAAAGCAGGCATCAAGAGAAGTATCCTACTTTTCTCTTTTGTAAAGTAAATCTGAACAGGCGATATGGGCATCTACATCAACTATATCAGATCTTGGCAAATTAAGGCGGCCCGTTAAGCTTTTCAATCTGGCCCGCAGGACATTCCCCAAATTTTTTTTAGATCTTTACAATGGAAAGCGGAGCTGCCATTAGTGGCCTAGTGGATAGAGTGTCCGCCCTGAGATCGGTAGGTCGAGAGTTCAAATCTCGGCCGAGTCATACCAAAGAATATAAAAATGGGACCCATTACCTCCCTGCTTGGCATTAAGGGTTGGAATTGGGCGTCAGGGCTGCTGCCCACTGCTCCCCTCACCTCCCAGGGGTAGATCCAGGGTGATGGGTCGAATGCAGAGAATAATTTCGCCATGTCTAGTATGTGTGTGACAATCATTGGTACTTTAACTTTTAACTTTAAGTGCAGTGATATTTTCTAATGATCGTAAGTCTTGAACTATACAAAGTATTTCAATGGTTGAATTCTGCGCTTATGGATGATATATACCAGTTACAATGGTAATCTAATTAGTTACTATGATATATCAGATATATCAAATTGTAAGTGGGTTCATTTTGTATGCTTCGCGTTCCTATTTCACTGTTTGTTGCATTTTCGTTGCGTTTCAATTTAATGTAAAATATGTCCATCGAAAGGAGGTGTGACTTTAATATTTTGTCAATATTCAGTTTTTTATCGTTCGTAGAAAAGTTTAAAATTCCATTATGTTTTTTAAGGCGGTGTGTCATAACGTTTTTAGCATTCAATCAGACATTATTGTGAGGTTTTGTATAAGTGTTCTTAAAAATAGATATATCGGCCCCCAGACACATTTTTTTTCTCTAAATGTGGCCCCCCGAGTCAAAATAATTGTCCAGGCCTGAACTATATGATTTGCTTACCTGAGAAGCTGGACAGGACACACAAATAAATAAATAAATAAGGAATAGCATAACTTCTAGGGCTGCGAATCTTTGGGTGTCCCATGAGTGGATTCAATATCGATTCTTGGGGTCGCGATTCAATTATATATCGATTTTTTTCGATTCAACGCAAATTCTCGATTAAAAAATTATATTTTTCCGATTCAAAATTCATTCAATACATAGGATTTCAGCAAGATCTACCCCAGTCTGCTGACATGCTAGCAGAGTAGTAGATTAAAAAAAAAAAAAAAGCTTTTATAATAATTGTAAAGGACAATGTTTTATCAACTGATTGCAATAATGTAAATTTGTTTTCACTATTAAATGAACCAAAAATATGACTTATTTTGTCTGTGAAAACATTGGACACAGTGTGTTGTCCAGCTTATGAGATGCGATGCAAGTGTAGGCCACTGTGACACTATTGTTCTTTTTTTTTATTTTTACAAATGTCTAATGATAATGTCAATGAGGGATTTTTAATCACTGCTATGCTGAAATTATAACTAATATTGATACTGTTGTTGATAACATTTTTTTTTCCCACTACTTTTGGTTTGTTCTGTGTGGTGTTTGTGTCTTCTCTCAATTGCTGTTTATTGCAATTCTGAGTGTTGCTGGGTCAGGTTTGGTTTTGGAATTGGATTGCATTGTTATGGTATTGCTGGGTAGTGGTTTGTTGGATTGATAAAAAATAAACATTTAACAAAATTCCTCCCACCTCCAAAGACATGCACCTGGGGATAGGTTGACTGGCAACACTAAAATTGACCCTAGTGTGTGAATGTGAGTGTGAATGTTGTCTGTCTATCTGTGTTGGCCCTGCGATGAGATGGCGACTTGTCCAGGGTGTACCCTGCCTTCCGCCCGATTGTAGCTGAGATAGGCGCCAGCGCCCCGCGACCCCGAAAGGGAATAAGCGGTAGAAAATGGATGGATAATAAATAAATGGGTTGTACTTGTATAGCGCTTTTCTACCTTCAAGGTACTCAAAGCGCTTTGACACTACTTCCACATTTACCCATTCACACACTGATGGAGGGAGCTGCCATGCAAGGCGCCAACCAGCACCCATCAGGAGCAAGGGTGAAGTGTCTTGCTCAGGACACAACGGACGTGACGAGGTTGGTGCTAGGTGGGAATTGAACCACGGCCACTCTCCCCACTGCGCCACGCCGTCCCTATGGATGGTTTGTTCTGTGTGGTGTTTGTGTCTTCTCTCAATTGCCGTTTATTGCAGTTCTGAGTGTTGCCGGGTCAGGTTTGGTTTTGGAATTGGATTGCATTGTTTTGGTATTGCTGTGTAGTGGTTTGTTGGATTGATAAAAAATAAAAATTTAACAAAATTCCTCCCACTTCCAAAGACATGCACCTGGGGATAGGTTGATTGGCACCACTAAATGGTCCCTAGTGTGTGAATGTGAATGTTGTCTGTGTTGGCCCTGTGATGAGGTAGCGACTTGTCCAGGGTGTACGCCGCCTTCCGCCCGATTATAGCTGAGATAGGCGCCAGCGAACCCCAACAGGGAATAAGCGGTAGAAATGGATGGATGGATTTGCTGTGTGGTTTGTTGAATTGATAAAAAAAAAAAAAAATAAGACATGAGAATCGATTCCGAATAGCACAACGTGAGAATCGCGATTCGTATTCGAATGGATTTATCCCACACTCCTAATATTTAGGCTATCAGCGTTTGCCGCATAGCAGCTAGCTGCTTCAGCTAATCACGCCGCGTACAAACTGCGCTCAACTGCCAAAAGTTGTCTCACTCACGTATCAACTATCTTCACAAAACAGCTCCATGGTTGAATGTTCTGCGGCCAACAGCGCGACAAAAAGGCACATTAAGGTGCTTTTGATCGGCTTAGCCTCCATGCTAACGCCGTTGAGCTAACATGCTTCCCCGGGCCGCACTTCCGGTGTCCGCTCGCCTACTAAATACATTTCCCACCTACCTTTTTATGATGACGCTTCTTTGACGTGCCCTGGCGTCAGCTTTCTTTATTTTGTCCATAATTGAAGAATATCAACGACACAAACGCGCACTACGGGGTTGTTGTTTAGCAGACTTGTGACGCGGTGCTGTTTAATAAAGGGCCGGCCCCCAGGTCGTTGCCTAGCAACACTGCTGATACACATGTTACATAATGCAGTGTTTTTCAACCTTTTCTGAGCAAAAGGCACATTTGTTTTCCCCTTAAAAAAAAAAATCCGGAGGCGAACCACCGGCAGAAAACATTAAAAAAAAAAAAAAAAAGAAACTCAACAGCCCATCCATCCATTTTATACCACTTATTCCAGTGGTTCTCCAATGGGGGTACGCGTACCCCTGGGGGTACTTGAAGGTACGCCAAGGGGTACGTGAGATTTTTAAAATATATTCTAAAAATAGCAACAATTCAAAAATCCTTTGTAAATATATTTATTGAATAATAATTCAACACAATATGAATGTAAGTTCATAAACTGTGAAAAGAAATGCAACAATGCAATATTCAGTGATTTTTTTTATGGACATGTTCCATAAATATTGATGTTAAAGATTGCTTTTTTTGTGAAGAAATGTTTAGAATGAAGTTCATTAGGTTGATTGGCAACACTAAATTGAGCCTGGTGTGTGAATGTGAGTGTGAATGTTGTCTTTCTATCTGTGTTGGCCCTGCGATGAGGTGGCCACTTGTCCATGGTGTACACCGCCTTCCGCCCGATTGTAGCTGAGATAGGCGCCAGCGCCCCCCGCGGCCCCAAAAAAAGGGAATAAGCGGTAGAAAATGGATGGATGGATGTTTAGAATGAAGTTGATGAATCAGATGGATCTCTATTACAATCCCAATGTATATACTGTATATATATATATATATATATATATATATATATATATTTATATATATATATCCATCCATCCATTTTCTACCGCTTATTCCCTTTTGGGGTCGCGGGGGGCGCTGGCGCCTATCTCAGCTACAATCGGGCGGAAGGCGGGGTACACCCTGGACAAGTCGCCACCTCATCGCAGGGCCAACACAGAGAGACAGACAACATTCACACTCACATTCACACACTAGGGCCAATTTAGTGTTGCCAATCAACCTATCCCCAGGTGCATGTCTTCGGAAGTGGGAGGAAGCCGGAGTACCCGGAAGGAACCCACGCATTCACGGGGAGAACATGCAAACTCCACACAGAAAGATCCCGAGCCTGGATTTGAACCCAGGACTGCAGGAACTTCTTATTGTGAGGCAGACACACTAACCCCTCTTCCACCGTGAAGCCTATATATATATATATATATATATATATATATATATATATATATATATATATATATATATATATATATATATATATATATATATATATATATATATATATATATATATAAAAATAAAAGAAATACTTGAATTTCAATGTTCAGTTATTTACACATTTACACACGCATAACACTCATCTGCTCATTGTTGAGTTAAGGGTTGACTTGTCCATCCTTGTTTTTCTAACCATATGCATGTACAGTAGATGGCAGTATTGTCCTGTTTAAGAGTGTCACAACATTGCTGTTCACGGCGGACGAACTGCTTTACGATAGACGAAAACGGACTGCTGTTGTTGTGTGTTGTTTTACCGCGCTGGGAGGACGTTAATGAAACTGCCTTACAATAAACCCACATAAGAAACCGAGAACTCGCCCTCGATCATTCTACAGTTATAACGTCATTGCACAACCATTCTCCCGAATGTCTCCCGATTTCCACCCGGACAACAATATTGGAACTGTCTTTAGCGTCCCCTACAGCCTGTTGTGACGTCCGCCTTTCTTCCTTCCTAACAGCGTGCCGGCCAAGTCACATAATATATGTGGCTTTTAAACACACGTAAGTGAATGCAAGGCATACTTGGGCCACAGCCATACAGGTCCCACTGAGGGTGGCCGCATAAACCACTTTAACACTGTTACAAATATGCGCCACACTGTGAACCCACACCAAACAAGAATGACAAACATATTTCGTGTGCAGGTAAAAAAAGATATTTAATGCCTCAACCAAAAATGAACAAAAGGGAAAGAGAAAAGGCAATGGCTATGCAAATCGAAAGTCAAACTAAACTGGCTACAAAGTAAACAGAAACCGAATGCTGGACGACAGCAAAAACTTACGGCGTCCAGAAAGTACATCGTACATGACATGATAATTAACAATGTTCACACAAAGAAGGATAGCAACAACGTAAATAGCCTTGCTTGCTCACACAAAGTAGGTGCATGGAATAGCGCTCAAAGGAAGACATGAAACCAATACAGGAAAACACCAACAAAACAGGAAAGGCCGCCAAAATAACAGTGCAAGACAAGAACTTTGGGGCGGTATAGCTCGGTTGGTAAAGTGGCCGTATCAGCAACTTGAGGGTTCCAGGTTCGATCCGCGCTTCCGACATCCTAGTCACTGCCGTTGTGTCCTTGGGCAAGACACTTTACCCACCTGCTCCCAGTGACACCCACACTGGTTTAAACATAACTTAGATATTGGGTTTCACTATGTAAAGCGCTTTGAGTCCCTAAGAAAAAGTGCTATATAAATATAAACCACTTCACAAGTAAAGCACTACACACAGGAAAACACCAACAAACTGGTGGAGTTGAATTTTTTTTACGTTTTCTGCTGGTGGTGTGAGTCCGGATTTTTCAATGAAAAAAATGTGCCTTGCCTGAAAGAAGGTTGAAAAACTCTGCCATAACCAAGCATGCATCACTGTGCTATTGTCTCAAAGTGGGGCCACTGCCACGTTACGCCGTGACTTATTTGGAGGTTTTTTGGGGTGTTTTCCTGTGTGTAGTGTTTTAGTTCTTGTCTTGCGCTCCTGTTTTGGTGTCTTTTTCTCTTTTTTGGGGGGTATTTTCTTGAATCAGTTTCATGTCTTCCCCACCAGCTTTGTTTTAGCAATCAAGAACATTTAAGTTGTTGCTATCTTTTTTTACGTGGACATTGTTGATTGTCATGTCATGTTCGGATGTACTTTGTGGACGCTGTCTGCTCCACAGTAAGTCTTTGCTGTCGTCCAGCATTCTGGTTTTGTTTACTTTGCTGCCAGTTCAGTTTCAGTTTTGTTCTACATAGCCTTCCCTGAGCTTCAATGCCTTTTCTTAGGGGCACTCACCTTTTGTTTATTTTTGGTTTAGGCATTAGATACCTTTTTACCTGCACACTGTCGCCTGCATATTGTGATCACGACAAACCACCGTCGTCTCACATGACCTGTTCCTGACGTCTACAAAGCAATTAGCTACCGGCTGCCACCTACTGATATGGAAGAGTATTACACGGTTACTCTGCCGAGCTCTAGACAACACCAACACATTATTTGCGGATTATAATTACTGGTTTGCAAAAAAATATTTGTAACCCAAATACAGTTGTGATCAAAATGATTCAACCCCCACACAATTGTGGTGTTTTAGCAAGTTGGACATTTATTCCGTATTTTGTTTATAGTCGTATCAAATTAAGATGCATTAAATAGACAAATGCAACTTGAATTACAACATTATATTTTGTAACATTCCAAACAGTGTCATTTCTCTTAATATCTCATTGACGAAATTATTCAACCCCTTGAAGATCATAACTCTTAAGAACAGAATTTGAAGAAGGTCTTTTAAATCAGGTGTTGAAAACACCTGTTGATGGGATTAGAACCATAACGAGCAACAATTAAACTGATTGACAAAGACTGACGCTCAGCTTCTTGTATTTGCAACATGGTGAAGTCCAGGGAGTGGTCAAAGAAGTCAAGAGAGGAGGTAATTTCTCTTCATAAGAAAGGATTTGGGTATAAGAAAATAGCAAAGACATTACACATTCCAAGAGACACAGTTGGGAGCATAATTTGCAAGTTTAAAGCCAAAGGCACAGTGGAAACACTACC
The DNA here is from genome assembly GCF_033978795.1 of Nerophis ophidion. Classification (NCBI taxonomy): domain Eukaryota; kingdom Metazoa; phylum Chordata; class Actinopteri; order Syngnathiformes; family Syngnathidae; genus Nerophis; species Nerophis ophidion. The sequence goes on from NC_084615.1 coordinate 78,865,123, forward strand.
TGGGCGTGGTAGAAAGAGGATGCTGTGTGCGTTCAGTGGTGAAAAACCTCAGAGTAACAGCTGAGGAACTACAACAGGACATTGCAGAGGGGGCAAAGCAGGTTTCGTCCCAGACAATAAGGCGCGCACTACAGCCTCCATGCTAGAACTCCCAGGCGCACCCCACTTCTGACTACCAGGCACAAGAAAAATGGACTCCAGTATGCCAAAAATCATCTGGACAAACCCCAAAGGTTTTGGGAAACTGTTCTATGGAGTGATGAGACAAAAGTGGAACTCTTTGGGCCTATGAATCAACGTTATGTCTGGAGGAGAAAAAATGAAGCTTACAAAGAGAAGAACACCTTTCCTACTGTTAAGCATGGTGGGGGGTCAATCATGCTCTGGGGCTGTTTCTCTGCCTCAAGTACCGGGAATCTCCAGCGCGTTCAAGGCATTATGAATTCTATTTCCTAGCAGGATATATTAGCTGCAAATGTCATGAAGTCAGTGAGGAAGCTGAGGCTTGGGAGACGTTGGAGCTTCCAACAGGACAAGGATCCCAAGCATACCAAGTGTTCCTATGTTGACGAGCACTCATCACTTGTCAACTTCATTCTGGGCCTTAAAGGGGAACTGCACTTTTTTTTTAATTTTACCTTTCAAGAACACATTTTTCTCTGTTTATGCATTGTAATTTGTATTGTACGGCAAGTAGGAGGTAGCTAGCCATGCAGCTAGTGCAAGTATTTTATTGCGCCCACAAAACCCTCTAAAAAAACATCAAAAAATCTGTCCGTCAGTAATAACAGTCCCCAATAACCTGAACCAATTAAAATTGTTATTTGTTTTTTTTATTGTTTAATTAACACGATGAACACTACATATATGTTTATAAGACGCCGGATAACACTCCGGGAGACGTCACTTTTTTGCGCTCACTGTTCCGGTACTTTCCCGGCTATTTTCCGCAGACCGCCGTGTTGCTGTAGGGAGGGAAAGTGGAACGACACGCATTGCGGAAATAACTCCGTGCGTCGGCTGAATACGAATATATTCCACAACCCTAAACATGTCTTTTTCAAAGCCGGAAGTGAAAAGAAAGGTTAGTGATTAGAGAGGCAAATTCCAGGAAAAGTGGGAGATGCAATATTTCTTTGTTGAGCACAGGGTCACCTGACGTGTCTTATTTGCACACATTAAGTTGTGGTGCACGATTCTCATTTTGTTCAGTTATATTTTGATTTTATTTTGTGTTGGATATAAAAATAAAGACATTCAAACATATTTTTTTAAATAAATATTTTCTTGCGGCCCAGCCTCACCCAGACTCTGCATCCAGTGGCCCCCTGGTAAATTGAGTTTGAGACCCCTGATTTAAAGTTTACACGCTTTCTCCTAAAAATCTCTTTCAGTCTTATAGACTCCCATAATAACAGTTATTTTAACGGATTGTAATCCTGATGTATTACTATGCTTTGTTTTATCCATAAAAATCAAATTAATCTAATTCTTGTTGATTGAAAAAAAAAGAATATATTGTTTTGGTGTAATTCCCCCCTTTAACCACCAGATGGTGCCAGAAAACAAAGATTATCAGCGTTATGTGATGAGTTATATATAGCGAGGCAGATTATTTATAAAATAATTGTGTGAACTCAAACTCAACCAAGTCCTGCCGGCTTTCTTTCTCATTTTAGCTCAGTAGACACTGTAAAAAATAATCGTTTTTGTCTACTGTATGAAAATCAATATTGTCATGACCTGTTCAAAGCTGTAATTAATCCACAATGACTCATCCGGGTCCTCATCTTATCTGCTGTTAAATTGATGATACTCACAGGTTGTGTGTTATCAGCAGCCAGACGGTGAAAGTGTGTCTCCTCAGCAGAGAGGCCCTTGTGCGGCGTATAGCCAGCGTCAGTCAAGCCTGCCTGGTGCTCGAACCTCTGGAGGCTCTCTTGGGTCCGCTCTGTGTGAAAATACAGCTTGTTTCAATTGCATGTATGCGTTATCAGTAGAGTCGTCCGATAATATCGGACTGCGGATATTATCGGCTTGCTGAAATGCCAGCATCCATTCACATGCTGCTAAGCAGCAGGGAATGCAAGCGGGCCCATATTATTATTATTATCGGCACAATCTTCTAAGTACAGTGGCTTCTAAAGTCCAGGGCAGAGATAGCAGGCCCATCAAAATTTCCGAGGGAATTTTCTAGTTATAATTATTATGCAGATGACTGCCAAATGTACTAGCCAATCTCCAAAATGGACCATACCTCATTTTCTAGTCATGATTATTATTATTATTATTATTATTATTGATTTGCACGTTTCTCTTACGTCTACTACGAGAAGAACCGGCCAACAAACCCCCACATATGTTATACCGTCGGAAAGGTGTTAGCATGGTAACACATGCTACCATTAAAGTGCAAGCTTTTTCAGCTAATTTTTACACTTTTGAGTCATGTAACTCGGTATATGAAACATGCTGACTGTTATCATGCTATCGTTAGCACACATGCTAATGGCTAGCATTTTTATGTACACGTTTCCTGTTTTAGGCTAGCTCTGTGGCTTGTTTTGTACAGTTAAACCTAAAACTCACAGAATCAGACACTCGGCGCCATCTTTTAAGTACGATGGCTTTCGACGACCCCTAACCAGAGGTCCAGGACACATATAGCAGGCCCATCAACATTTCCGCGGGAATTTTCTAGTTATAATTATTATGCAGATGACTGCCAAATGTACTTGCCAATCTCCAAAATGGACCATATCCCATTTTCTAGTTATTGTTATTATTATTATTGCTTCACACGTTTCTCTTACGTCTACTACGAGACGAACCGGCCAACAAACCCCCACATATGTTATACCGTCAGAAAGGTGTTAGCATGTTAACTCATGCTACTATTAAAGTGAGAGCTTTTTCAGCTAATTTTACAACTTTGAGTTATATAACTTGGTATATAAAACATGCTGACTGTTATCATGCTATCGTTAGCACACATGCTAATGGCTAGCATTTTTATGTACACGTTTACTGTTTTAGGCTAGCTTGTGGCTTGTTTTGTACAGTTACACCTAAAACTCACAGATTCAGACACTCGGCGCCATCTTCTGAGTACGACGACCCCCGATCAGAGGTCCAGGGCACAGATAATGCCATCCAAATTTCTGAGGGAATTTTCTGGTTATAAATATTATGCAAATGACTGCCAAATATACCTGCCAATCTCCAAAATGGACCACACCCCATATTCTAGTTATTATTATTATTATTGTTTCACACGTTTCTCTTACGTCTACTATGAGACGAACCGGCCAACAAACCCCCACATATGTTATACCGTCGGAAAGGTGTTAGCATGGTAACTCATGCTACCATTAAAGTGCAAGCTTTTTCAGCTAATTTTTACACTTTTGAGTCATGTAACTCGGTATATGAAACATGCTGACTGTTATCATGCTATCGTTAACACACATGCTAAATGTTAGCATTTTTATGTACACGTTTACTGTTTTAGGCTAGCTCTGTGGCTTGTTTTGTACAGTTAAACCTAAAACTCACAGATTCAAACACTCGGCGCCATCTTCTGAGTACGACGACCCCCGATCAGAGGTCCGGGGCACGGATAGCAGGCCCATCAACATTTCCGCGGGAATTTTCTAGTTATAATTATTATGCATATGACTGCCAAATGTACTTGCCAATCTCCAAAATGGACCATATCCCATTTTCTAGTTATTGTTATTATTATTATTGTTTCACACGTTTCTCTTACGTCTACTACGAGACAAACCGGCCAACGAACCCCCACATATGTTATACCGTCGGAAAGGTGTTAGCATGGTAACGCATGCTACCATTAAAGTGAGAGCTTTTTCAGCTAATTTTACACTTTTGAGTCATGTAACTCGGTATATAAAACATGCTGACTGTTATCATGCTATCGTTAGCACACATGCTAAAGGTTAGCATTTTTATGTACAAGTTTACGTTTTTAGGCTAGCTCTGTGGCTTGTTTTGTACAGTTAAACCTAAAACTCACAGATTCAGACACTCGGCGCCATCTTCTGAGTACGACGACCCCCGACCAGAGGTCCGGGGCACAGATAGCAGGCCAATCAACATTTCCGCGGGAATTTTCTAGTTATAATTATTATGCATGTGACTGCCAAATGTACTTGCCAATCTCCAAAATGGACAATATCCCATTTTCTAGTTATTAATATTATTATTATTGTTTCACACGTTTCTCTTACGTCTACTACGAGACGAACCAGCCAACAAACCCCCACATATGTTATACCGTTGGAAAGGTGTCAGCATGTTAACTCATGCTACTATTAAAGTGCGAGCGTTTTCAGCTAATTTTACAGTTTTGAGTCATGTAACTCGGTATATGAAACATGCTGACTGTTATCATGCTATCGTTAGCACACATGCTAAGTTTTAGCATTTTTATGTAAACATGCTACTGTTTTAGGGTAGCTCTGGGGCTCATTTTGTACAGTTCCACCTAAAACTCACATATTCAGACTCTCGGCACCATATTCTGAGTATGATGGCTTCCAGAGGTCCAGGGCACAGATAAGCAGGCCCATCAAAATTTCTGAGGGAATTTTCTGGTTATAAATATTATGCAAATGACTGCCAAATATACCTACCAATCTCTAAAATGGACCACACCCCATTTTCTAGTTATTGTTATTATTATTATTGTTTCGCATGTTTCTCTTACGTCTACTACGAGACGAACCAGCCAACGAACCCCCACATATGTTATACCGTCGGAAAGGTGTTAGCATGGTAACACATGCTACCGTTAAAGTGCAAGCTTTTTCAGCTAATTTTACACCTCTGAGTTATATAACTTGGTATATGAAACATGCTGACTGTTATCATGCTATCGTTAGCACACATGCTAAATGTTAGCATTTTTATGTACACGTTTACTGTTTTAGGCTAGCTCTGTGGCTTGTTTTGTACAGTTAAACCTAAAACTCACAGATTCAAACACTCGGCGCCATCTTCTGAGTACGACGACCCCCGACCAGAGGTCCGGGCACAGATAACAGGCCCATCAACATTTCCGCGGGAATTTTCTAGTTATAATTATTATGCATATGACTGCCAAATGTACTTGCCAATCTCCAAAATGGACCATATCCCATTTTCTAGTTATTGTTATTATTATTATTGTTTCACACGTTTCTCTTACGTCTACTACGAGACGAACCAGCCAACAAACCCCCACATATGTTATACCGTCGGAAAGGTGTTAGCATGGTAACGCATGCAAACATTAAAGTGAGAGCTTTTTCAGCTCATGTTACATCTTTGAGTCATGTAACTCGGTATATGAAACATGCTGACTGTTATCATGCTATCGTTAGCACACATGCTAAAGGTTAGCATTTTTATGTACATGTTTACTGTTTTAGGCTAGCTCTGTGGCTGGTTTTGTACAGTTAAACCTAAAACTCACAGATTCAGACACTCTGAGCCATCTTCTGAGTACGACAACCCCGACCAGAGGTCCGGGGCACGGATAGCAGGCCCATCAACATTTCCGCGGGAATTTTTTAGTTATAATTATTATGCATATGACTGCCAAATGTACTTGCCAATCTCCAAAATGGACAATATCCCATTTTCTAGTTATTGTTATTATTATTATTGTTTCACACGTTTCTCTTACGTCTACTATGAGACGAACCGGCCAACAAACCCCCACATATGTTATACCGTCGGAAAGGTGTTAGCATGGTAACGCATGCCACCATTAAAGTGCGAGCTTTTTCAGCTAATTTTACAACTTTGAGTTATATTACTCGGTATATGAAACATGCTGACTGTTATCATGCTATCGTTAGCACACATGCTAAGTGTTAGCATTTTTATGTAAACATGCTACTGTTTTAGGCTAGCTCTGTGGCTGGTTTTGTACAGTTAAACCTAAAACTCACAGATTCAGACACTCGGCGCCATCTACTGAGTACGACGACCCCCGACCAGAGGTCCAGGGCACAGATAACAGGCCCATCAACATTTCCGCGGGAATTTTTTAGTTATAATTATTATGCATATGACTGCCAAATGTACTTGCCAATCTCCAAAATGGACAATATCCCATTTTCTAGTTATTGTTATTATTATTATTGTTTCACACGTTTCTCTTACGTCTACTATGAGACGAACCGGCCAACAAACCCCCACATATGTTATTCCGTCGGAAAGGTGTTAGCATGGTAACGCATGCTACCATTAAAGTGAGAGCTTTTTTCAGCTAATTTTACACTTTTGAGTCATGTAACTTGGTATATGAAACATGCTGACTGTTATCATGCTATCGTTAGCACACATGCTAAGTGTTAGCATTTTTATGTAAACATGCTACTGTTTTAGGCTAGCTCTGTGGCTTGTTTTGTACAGTTAAACCTAAAACTCACAAATTCAGACACTCGGCGCCATCTTCTGAGTACGACGACCCCCGACCAGAGTTCCGGAGCACGGATAACAGGCCCGTCAACATTTCCGCGGGAATTTTTTAGTTATAATTATTATGCAGATGACTGCCAAATGTACTTGCCAATCTCCAAAATGGACCATATCCCATTTTCTAGTTATTGTTATTATTATTATTGTTTCACACGTTTCTCTTACGTCTACTACGAGACGAACCAGCCAACAAACCCCCACATATGTTATTCCGTCGGAAAGGTGTTAGCATGGTAACACATGCTACCATTAAAGTGCGAGCTTTTTCAGCTAATTTTACACTTTTGAGTCATGTAACTTGGTATATGAAACATGCTGACTGTTATCATGCTATCGTTAGCACACATGCTAAGTGTTAGCATTTTTATGTAAACATGCTACTGTTTTAGGCTAGCTCTGTGGCTTGTTTTGTACAGTTAAACCTAAAACTCACAAATTCAGACACTCGGCGCCATCTTCTGAGTACGACGACCCCCGACCAGAGTTCCGGAGCACGGATAACAGGCCCGTCAACATTTCCGCGGGAATTTTTTAGTTATAATTATTATGCAGATGACTGCCAAATGTACTTGCCAATCTCCAAAATGGACCATATCCCATTTTCTAGTTATTGTTATTATTATTATTGTTTCACACGTTTCTCTTACGTCTACTACGAGACGAACCAGCCAACAAACCCCCACATATGTTATTCCGTCGGAAAGGTGTTAGCATGGTAACACATGCTACCATTAAAGTGCGAGCTTTTTCAGCTAATTTTACACTTTTGAGTCATGTAACTCGGTATATGAAACATGCTGACTGTTATCATGCTATTGTTAGCACACATGCTAAGTGTTAGCATTTTTATGTAAACATGCTACTGTTTTAGGCTAGCTCTGTGGCTTGTTTTGTACAGTTACACCTAAAACTCACAAATTCAGACACTCGGCGCCATCTTCTGAGTACGACGACCCCCGACCAGAGGTCCAGGGCACAGAGAGCAGGCCCATCAACATTTCCGCGGGAATTTTTTAGTTATAATTATTATTCATATGACTGCCAAATGTACTTGCCAATCTCCAAAATAGACAATATCCCATTTTCTAGTTATTGTTATTATTATTATTGTTTCACACGTTTCTCTTACGTCTACTATGAGACGAACCGGCCAACAAACCCCCACATATGTTATACCGTCGGAAAGGTGTTAGCATGGTAACGCATGCTACCATTAAAGTGAGAGCTTTTTCAGCTAATTTTACAACTTTGAGTTATATTACTCGGTATATGAAACATGCTGACTGTTATCATGCTATCGTTAGCACACATGCTAAGTGTTAGCATTTTTATGTACAAATGTTTACTGTTTTAGGCTAGCTCTGTGGCTGGTTTTGTACAGTTAAACCTAAAACTCACAGATTCAGACACTCGGCGCCATTTTCTGAGTATGATGGCTTCCAGAGGTCCAGGGCACAGATAGCGGGCCCATCAAAATTTCTGAGGGAATTTTCTGGTTATAAATATTATGCAAATGACTGCCAAATGTACCTGCCAATCTCCAAAATGGACCACACCCCATATTTTAGTTATTATTATTATTATTGTTTCACATGTTTCTCTTACGTCTACTACGAGACGAACCGGCCAACGAACCCCCACATATGTTATACCGTCGGAAAGGTGTTAGCATGGTAACGCATGCTACCATTAAAGTGAGAGCTTTTTCAGCTAATTTTACACCTTTGAGTCATGTAACTCGGTATATGAAACATGCTGACTGTTATCATGCTATCGTTAGCACACATGCTAAAGGTTAGTATTTTTATGTACACGTTTACTGTTTTAGGCTAGCTCTGTGGCTTGTTTTGTACAGTTAAACCTAAAACTCACAGATTCAGACACTCTGCGCCATCTTTTGAGTACGACGACCCCCGATCAGAGGTCCAGGGCACGGATAAGCAGGCCCATCCAAATTTCTGAGGGAATTTTCTGGTTATAAATATTATGCAAATGACTGCCAAATATACCTGCCAATCTCCAAAATGGACCACACCCCATATTCTAGTTATTATTATTATTATTGTTTCACATGTTTCTCTTACGTCTACTACGAGACGAACCGGCCAACGAACCCCCACATATGTTATACCGTCGGAAAGGTGTTAGCATGGTAAGGCATGCTACCATTAAAGTGAGAACTTTTTTCAGCTAATTTTACACTTTTGAGTCATGTAACTTGGTATATGAAACATGCTGACTGTTATCATGCTATCGTTAGCACACATGCTAAAGGTTAGCATTTTTATGTACACGTTTACTGTTTTAGGCTAGCTCTGTGGCTTGTTTTGTACAGTTAAACCTAAAACTCACAGAATCAGACACTCGGCGCCATCTTTTAAGTACGATGGCTTTCGACGACCCCTGACCAGACGTCCAGGGCACGGATAACAGGTCCATCAACATTTCCGCGGGAATTTTGTAGTTATAATTATTATGCATATGACTGCCAAATGTACTTGCCAATCTCCAAAATGGACCATATCCCATTTTCTAGTTATTGTTATTATTATTATTGTTTCACACGTTTCTCTTACGTCTACTACGAGATGAACCGGCCAACGAACCCCACATATGTTATACCGTCGGAAAGGTGTTAGCATGGTAACACATGCTACCATTAAAGTGAGAGCTTTTTCAGCTAATTTTTACACCTTTGAGTCATGTAACTCGGTATATGAAACATGCTGACTGTTATCATGCTATCGTTAGCACACATGCTAAAGGTTAGCATTTTTATGTACACGTTTCCTGTTTTAGGCTAGCTCTGTGGCTTGTTTTGTACAGTTAAACCTAAAACTCACAGAATCAGACACTCGGCGCCATCTTTTAAGTACGATGGCTTTCGACGACCCCTGACCAGAGGTCCAGGACACAGATAACAGGTCCATCAACATTTCCGCGGGAATTTTCTAGTTATAATTATTATGCATATGACTGCCAAATGTACTTGCCAATCTCCAAAATGGACCATATCCCATTTTCTAGTTATTGTTATTATTATTATTGTTTCACACGTTTCTCTTACGTCTACTACGAGACGAACCGGCCAACGAACCCCCACATATGTTATACCGTCAGAAAGGTGTTAGCATGGTAACGCATGCTACCATTAAAGTGAGAGCTTTTTCAGCTAATTTTACACCTTTGAGTCATGTAACTCGGTATATGAAACATGCTGACTGTTATCATGCTATCGTTAGCACACATGCTAAAGGTTAGCATTTTTATGTACACGTTTACTGTTTTAGGCTAGCTCTGTGGCTTGTTTTGTACAGTTAAACCTAAAACTCACAGATTCAAACACTCGGCGCCATCTACTGAGTACGATGACCCCCGACCAGAGGTCCAGAGCACGGACACCAGGCCCATCAACATTTCCGCGGGAATTTTCTAGTTATAATTATTATGCATATGACTGCCAAATGTACTTGCCAATCTCCAAAATGGACCATATCCCATTTTCTAGTTATTGTTATTATTATTATTGTTTCACACGTTTCTCTTACGTCTACTATGAGACGAACCGGCCAACGAACCCCCACATATGTTATACCGTCGGAAAGGTGTTAGCATGTTAACTCATGCTACTATTAAAGTGCGAGCTTTTTCAGCTAATTTTACAACTTTGAGTTATATAACTTGGTATATAAAACATGCTGACTGTTATCATGCTATCGTTAGCACACATGCTAAGTGTTAGCATTTTTATGTAAACATGCTGCTGTTTTAGGCTAGCTCTGTGGCTGGTTTTGTACAGTTAAACCTAAATCTCACAAATTCAGACACTCTGAGCCATCTTCTGAGTACGACGACCCCCGATCAGAGGTCCGGGGCACGGATAGCAGGCCCATCAACATTTCCGCGGGAATTTCTAGTTATCATTATTGTAGTTTAGTTTGCAGTGGTATAAAGGGACATTGCATCATGTACCAAATATTTAGACATCGTATGATGACAACATGTTGATGCAATGTTGTGAATGAAATGAATTATTTCAGTAAAAGTGATCTTACTCTTGGTGAGGGAGCTCATAATAGAGCTTGCCTTGGCTTTCACGACTGGGACTGGGGACTTAGCCGGCTCCAATATCCTCAAAGCCATCATCTTCCCATCGGTCTCCCCTTCCTAGTTACATAAGCAAATGAAATGTGCACCGGCATACCGTACATACAAACACCTAGTTGAGAAGTATTTGTGCATAGCAAACACCGCTGGGGTTCAGAAAGTGCAGACAAAAACTGGAAATCACCTCTGTGGTCGTCCTAAATCTGTGCTGTGGGATGACAGGATCTTTCCAGAAGATGTTACCGGTCAGGTCAGGAGGAGGGGAATGCATGGGACTATCCATGTGCACGTCGTAGCTCATGTTGTGTCGGCTCCTTCCAATGGGAGACGGCGGCGCGCCGAAGAATCCGGACGACGATCCAGACTCCAGCGCTAAAGCATGCATGGATACCAGATTATTTTTAGTTTGTGTTCATAAAGTCGTGGTCGAAAGTATACATGCACTTGTAAAGAACATAATCTCATGGCTGTCTTGAGTTCATACTTGCCAACCCTTCCGGATTTTCCGGGAGACTTCCGAAATTCAGAGCCTCTCCCGAAAACCTCCCTGACAAATTTTCTCCTGAAATTCAGGCGGAGCTGGAGGCCACGCCCCCTCCAGCTGCGGACCTGAGTGAGGACAGCCTGTTTTCACATCCGCTTTCCCACAATATAAACTACGTGTCTGCCCAATGACGTTATAACTGTAGAATGATCGAGGACGAGTTCTTGGTTTCTTATGTGGGTTTATTGTTAGGCAGTTTCATTAACGTCCTCCCAGCGCGGTAACAACACACAACAACAGCAGTCACATATTCGCCTACCGTAAAGCAGTTTCCGGGAGACTTCCGAAATTCAGAGCCTCTCCCGAAAACCTCCCTGACAAATTTTCTCCTGAAATTCAGGCGGAGCTGGAGGCCACGCCCCCTCCAGCTGCGGACCTGAGTGAGGACAGCCTGTTTTCACGTCCGCTTTCCCACAATATAAACTACGTGTCTGCCCAATGACGTTATAACTGTAGAATGATCGAGGGCGAGTTCTTGGTTTCTTATGTGGGTTTATTGTTAGGCAGTTTCATTAACGTCCTCCCAGCGCGGTAACAACACACAACAACAGCAGTCAAGTTTTCGCCTACCGTAAAGCAGTTTGTCTGCAATGTTGTGACACTCTTAAACAGGACAATACTGCCATCTACTGTACATGCATATGGT